>NW_007726327.1:728144-754227 GCF_000696425.1 Galeopterus variegatus
AGTATGGCCTACAGTTTAGCTTATTGTTCTCATGGAACTACCAGCATTGTCTTTATTGTTTACCACCAAAATCTCCGTTGTTTTTTGGAGTGCCCTTGGGCTTAAACTTCCCCCATTTTGTTAAAAAAAAAGTTAGCTTTTTTTTTTTTTTTTTTTTTTTTGTCGGGGGAGAGCTTCTCTGTTCTCATGGCCTGCCTTTTCTGTTGGGCAAAAATTTTGAGCCTCTTCTCCAGAGCTGGGGGCAAGGACAGTGGCCTGGTTCTCTGGGTAACATCCCTGCATTACAGAGTAGGGATCTGGGTGGTGGCAATAGCCTCTGGCCTCCTCAGGTTGGTGGTCCAGCATGCAACCTCTGACATATGAGTGAGCTGGGGCAGGTGCCATGGGGCCCCGGTAATTTTGAACTGCATTGCCTGGGGTAGAAGCCTCTACCTATGAGTGGGTACTGGGTGGGGGAAGGAACCCTGCATTCTCTTAGCTGCATTTACCTGGAATTTAGTCTGTGCAAAATGGGGGCTGAGGAATGCTGGTGGCCTGCCACTCCTGGGGAGCCACTATATATCTTGGCTGGGAGCCTGGGGGAGAGGAAACTCTGTTTTCTTGGTCACACATACCCAGAATGGAGTTTCTATTAATTGAGCTGGGACGATGCTGGAGGGAGGGAATGGGTCATGGCTCAAGTGACACAGATTCCCACTGTTCTTATTGGGGACAGTTTCTAGACACTTTAAATGCTTTTTTTCAAAAAAACGTTTCACCAGATATGCTTGTTTTGCTGGAGAGCAGGTATGCAGAGCTCCTACATCACCATTCTGCTAGTGGGTCTGTGCTTTCCTTCTTCTTTCCTCCCCCCTCCCTTTCTTTTTCTTTCTTTCTGTGTGTGGTTTTTGTTTTGTTTTGTTAACCTATGGGTCAATAACAGAATATGTCAGATGCCAGAAATGATGTTAGCATGTGGGATGCCACTAGTAGGTATACTAGCTAATGCTGAGACACTCCTCTTAACTCAAGGAAAATATCATCACAAATAATAAATTTTTAAGCACAGTGAACAGCTTCTTCAGTAAGGCTGAAGGCCAAAGTTAAAAAGCATCAAAGCAAACTCTTTTCCTGGCTCCTCTTTACAAGAAGTTATTGTTTACTGAGCTACAAACCCTTTTTCTCTAAGATTAAAAATATTTCCCCTA
Organism: Galeopterus variegatus; assembly: GCF_000696425.1. NCBI lineage: Eukaryota > Metazoa > Chordata > Mammalia > Dermoptera > Cynocephalidae > Galeopterus > Galeopterus variegatus. The sequence goes on from NW_007726327.1 coordinate 729,332, forward strand.
ATGCTAAAAGATTTGCTATTTTACTTTTCCTTTTATTGATATTTATAACCCTTTGCTTTTAGTAGTTTAGAAATCTTTGAAACAATAGTAAGATAATTTCAAAAATAAAAAAATGACAAGCATACAAATGATTGATGTTTCCAATATTCTATCAGTTGCTATAAAGGTGCTTTTTCCAATTTCCATAATGAGTTTGTCTTAATGATGTTAAGATGAAAGGTTTAAAATTTACCTTCTTACTGCCATAAAAATAAAGGCTATTCAGATGGGTTTCTGAAATATTAAGTGCAATGCAAAAGTTTGCTGAATTAACATTCCTGGACACCAGAGTTCCAAAAATGATCCTGCCTCAGACCACAGGCACATCTTCCCATTAGATTCCTGAGGTAAGTTATAGGCAACTCGGAACAATTGCAAAGCAAAGCAAGGCCACTCTAACTGCTAGCTGGGGCTGGGCCCCAAAGCCAGCTGAAGGAACCCATCAGCTTCCCTTTAAGGGAATCATGCCATAGACCATAGCAGAGAATGGAGGAATGTTCTTTGAGCTTCCTCCAATGCCAAAACATGTGTGGAAGGGAGGGAAGAGAAAAATAGTGGGTATGCTGTTCTGCTTACCACCCAGACCATTTGGATAGAAAATTAAGAGGAAAAAGAATGATAGGAGTGGTACTAGCTCTTTGCTCAGAGGCACGTTACAGAGGAAAGAGTGAGAACTTGTCTGTGGACTGACTCATTAACCCCCCCTCCGTGTCTCTTCTTTTTGGGGATAGAGTAGAAAGTTGGGGGACGATAGGGATCCAGGAGGAAGCAGGCTTCTGCTCTAACTCGCTTTCTCCCACGTTTCATTGTCCTTTGCTAACCTACCACGTTTGACAGCCACGTCTGGGGTCAGCAGGGCTGCAGCTGCTCCTCTTGGCAGCTGATGGCTGCAGAGGATTAGGAGCCACTTCTGTGATCCCCATCAGTGCTCCTGGGAATACTCCTGGGATCTGCAAGTTGGGTAACGTGCATGTCACACCAAGATCTCCTGCAGCTGGCCAAGACAGGAATATTAGTTAATTACAAATCCATACTCCCCACCATCCATGTCTTCTTCTATGGTCAATTACATAGTTACGGTAGCCCCGTATGGTTACAACACACGCTCTCTCTATGCTTAAGCTAGTTGGAGATGGTTCTGTTAAATCAACCAGAAACAGGAGGAGACTAATCTACAGAAGTCAAATAATTTACTAATTAAAGAAGCCGTTGCTCCTTTCCTTGACAATAAGACGTGTTTGTATTTTTTGGTGGGCGCTCTTTCCTGCAGATGTGTTGTTTGCTTTCTGATTCAGAACCACCGGGGGGCTTCACACGGCCCGGGATGTTTGGGAAGACCTGAACGCACATACTTGGGGGTGGGGCGGGAGGTGCTGGTGGAGAAGGAGGAGTAGATCCTTGGGTGGAAGGCGAGGAAGAAGAAAATGAGGGAAATAAAACATGTGAACGTCCCCGGGGCTTTGGAGAAGACACGCCATGCAGAAAGACAGGCGAGGCGTGTGGCCATTCCGTGCTTAGTCTCTCATCCCTCCCGGTCCTCCCAGGGGCATCTGTCTGGATTCTGAATTTGCACCCAGTGGTGCAAACCTCAGGGACAGCTGGGCTTCAGCTCCGGCAGGTATCACAGGTGTGGGTGGCGCAGAGGCGCAGCAGCGCCACCTAGCGTCCGGCCGGTGGTGGCTGGGTACCAGAAACACTGGGTGTTTTTTAGCGCTCCTTAAAAAATGTAACATATACCTTTGAATTTGCATGTATTCTTATAAAATATTTATGGTTATCTGGTATGTATTTATATATATTAATATAAAGCTTCATATTTAAAAATAGTGCTTCTTTTTTCTCTTTCCATCTACCTGGCTTTCGTCGTTTTTAGTGAAATAGCAATTGCTGGATTATGCAGATGCTGTATTTTGTTTTTATGGTCCAACTCTTGAATGAAGGAAGTTGAGAGTTGGTGAAATATCCCTGTCACAATGTTTGTGCATGCCATGTCCCTTTGACGCAGTTTACAGATGAAGACATCAGATACCTGAAGCAGTGATAGTTTTGCCATCCTCGAGATTTTGTATATATATTTTTTAAAAATCTTTTTAGTTTTAAAACAATTATAAACTCACAAGGGGTAGCAAAAAGAGTAGAGTCCTCTTACTTTACTCTAATTCCTCCAATAGTGACATTTTTCAATGGGGTGAATGTTTGTGTCCCCCCCAAAGTCACATGTTGAAATCCTAACCACCGAGGTGATAGCATTAGGAGGGGGTCCTTTGAGAGGTGACTAGGACATGAGGTCAGAGACCTCATGGATGGCATTAGTGCCCTTAAAAAGAGACCCCAAAGAGCTGCCTTGTTCTTTCTGCCATGTGAGGACCCAGTGAGAAGGCACCACGTATGAACGAGAAAGTGTGTCCTCACCAGACACTGAGTCTGCCAGCACCTTGGTCTTGAACTTCCGGCCTCCAGAACTGTGAGAAATAGATTTCTGTTGTTTATGAGCCACCCAGCCTATGGTTTTTGATATAGCAGCCCGAGCAGACTAAGATGTACATAGCTGGAATACAATGTCAAAACCAGAAAATTGACATTGATACATTAGTGTTAACTAGACCACAGAAGTTATTCAGTTTTCTCCATTTTTAAACGTGCATTCATCTGTGTGTGTGTTTGTGTGTGCACGGTTCTATGCAATTTTATCTCAGGAGTAGATTTGTGTAACCACCACCTCAATCAAGATACAGAGTCACTCCATCCCCACAAAATAACTCTTTCCTGCTACTTCTTTTTATTCACATCCATGCCACTATCCCACCCCTGTCCCTGTCACTTGGAAAACACTAACATCCTCTCCATCTCTGTAGTTTTCTCATTTTGAGAATGCCATCTGAATGAAGTTATACTGGATGTAACATTTTGAGATTGGCTTCCAACCCTCCCCACCACCCCACTAAATATAATGCTGAGGGACGTCCGTCCAGGTTGTGGCATATGTCAGTAGCTCATTCCCTTTTATTGCCAGCAGTGTTCTGTTGTACCAGGGTTTGTTCAACAGTCTATCCACGGAGGGACATGTGGGTTGTTCCTAGTCTGCTCTGATGAGTAGAGCTGCTATGGACATCAGTATACGGGCTTCTGGATGAATGTAAATTCTGATTTCTCTGGGATAAATGACCAAAAGTGTGATTGTGAGGTTATATGGTAAGTGAAAGTTATTTTTATAGGAAGTATTTTTTATTTATATCAGCAATGTATGAGAGATCCAGTTTCTCTGAATCCTCACCAGCATTTTGGTATTATCAGTATTTTTTAACTTTTCTAATTGGTGGCTGGTGTCATGTCATTGCGGCTTTAATTTGCATTTTCCTAATGGCTAAGGGTGTGTGTGTTTTTTGTGTGTGTGTAACAACTGATGGCTCCCGCTGTTAGCTTCTTCAGGGTCTATCTCAGCTTTTGAGTGAGGTCATGCTGTGTTCTGGGGTCCCCCGGGCAGTGGATGAGCAGAGTGGCAGGACAAGGTCTGGGTCGTCTCCACCCTCTGTGCGTCTCCTCCGTCAGGCAGTCTTTGCTCTGGAGCTCCCCTTTGGGCTGGCAGAGACTTCGTCAGGTCTGGTCGGGGTCTGTTGGCTTCTCATGCCAACCTTGTTTCTTTCCCTGGTTTTAGCTCCCCAATAAACCTGACTCCATCTCAACATCTCAATGTCTGCTTCTCGGAGAGCCCAAGGGGTACAGCAAGTTCCTTAGTACTTTATAGTGTGTGCTCAGTACACTTGACTCATCTGATCCCCAGGGCTGGGTACTGATTTTGCCTCCAACTCCCACTCCCATGACAAATGCTGTGATGAACAGCCTTGTTCTCACCCCCTCATAGTCCTGGGTGAGTTTTGCTTTCAGTTGTTTTGTGTACCCTGGAGTGGGCTTTCTGAGTGATGGGATGTACATATGTTCAATTTCACCAAGTACCTTCAGACTATGTTACAGAAGGGCTGTGTATCAGTCAACATTTCCAACAGCCTGAAACCCATGTTAGACCCGTGCTTGTGTTTCCCAGCACCCTGCTTATATTTGGCATTACAGAAAATTCTAATTTTGAGCATATCTTATGCATGTGTTATCAATGTGAGTTTCTTTATGAATTTCTCATATTTTGCCTTTTTATAATGGGTTCCTGGCTGTTTCTTCTAGATTTGCAGAAGTTTCCTTTATATTCTAATTACTAATCCTTTGTCAATTTGAAATGTTGAAAATATCTTCTCCCAATCTGTCAACTTTGTCTGTGGTTTTCCTGTTGAATAGATACCTATAATTTTGGTGAAGTTAAATCCATAATTTTTTACTTTGTGGTTTATGCTTTTTAGGTCTTAAGAAATCTTTCACTTATTGGTCACAGAAATATTTTCCTGCATTTGTAGTTTCACGTTTTACATATAGGTCCTTACACTATCTGGAGTCTATTGTATATTGTATCAGTTGTGGACATAGTTTTAATTTTCTCCATATAATCTGCTAGACAACAGACCATTTTTTTCTTATTTATTTGTAGTTCTCTTATATTCATGGGTTAGTCTCTGAGCTCTTTTCAGTTCCATTGGTCTATTGGTCTGTTTTTGTGTCAATACCATGACTTTTAAAAAATTTTTTTCTATGGCTTTTTAGTTTACATTAACATTTGATAGGACAAGTCTTGCTTCTATGTCTTTCTTTATAAAAGTTAATTTCACCATTTGTGAACCTTTATTTTTTCATATGTCTTAGAATGAGTTCATTAAACCCTTCAAAAATTCTAGTTAGGATATGATTAGGATTGGAATTATGAAAAACATTTGAGAACAATTGATACATTTATAATGTTAAGCCATGCTATCAAAGAACATGGATTATCTTTTCACTTACTCAGATCTTTTTTATGTCTTTCCTTACATTTTGGTCTCAGAACATGGTCTGTGTACTTTTGATTTTTTAGAATTTGAGGCTTTCTTTATAATTATTATTTGGTCAATTTTTATGAATGTTTTATGTACCCTCTATACACATGCATTTTTTATTTGCTAAGTATGGAGGTTTATATATAACTTTGAGTTCATTAAATATATTATTTGGTCTATATTTTTGCTTATGTTTTTTGTCTACTTGATCTATTGGTTTCTGAGACTTATGTGCTAAATCAGCTAGATTGTTGGTTTATTCTTTCTTCTGGCACTTGAGATTATGTTGTTAGGTGCATATATATTATATCTTCTTGACCTATTGTTTCTTTCATCAAGACATATTATGCCTCTTTCAAACCTATACAGAAGTTGAGAGAAGAATATAATGAACTCTCCCGAATCTATCATCCAGCTTCAAAAACTCATGGCCATTCTCATTTCATCTATACAGTCAGCCCTTCATATCTGTGGGTTCTGCATCCATGGATTCAACCATCTGTGGATCAGATATATTTGCATGTTTCAAATAAAGAATGGTTGTGTCTGTACTGAGCATGTACAGACATCCCCCCCCCCAAACAATACAGTATAACAACAATTTACATAGCATTTACATTTTATTAGGTATTGTAAGTAATCTATAGGTAATTTAAAGTATATGGGAAGATTTGCATAGGTTATATGCAAACACTACACCATTTTATATAAGCGATTTGAGCATCTATGGATTTTTGTATCCATGGCAGGTCCTGGAACCAATCCTCCATAGATACTGAGGAACACCTGTACTCCACAGACTATTTCACACACCTTAAACTGGATTATTTTGAAGTAAATGACAAACATCATATCATTTAAACAGTGAATATATCAGCATTTACCTATAAAAGACAAGGAACTCTTAAAAATGTAACCACAGTACCACCATCACACCTAAAAAATTTAATAATTCCCTAATATCATCAAATATCCAGTGTTCAAATTTCCCAATTGTCTCATAAATTTTATGATTCTCTTTGCTCAAATTAGGATCCTAATAAAATTCATATATTATAATTAGTTGATGTGCCTCTTAAGTCTCTTTTCATCTATAGTTTAAATATATCTCTTTGTTCCTTTCAACATTTCTTTGCTGTAAATTCCATTTTGTCATACATTAGAATTTCTATCTTTTGGTAATTAAGCTTTTCAAGATTGCAGACACAATATATGAATAAATGCTCATAAAACATTAAAGCACATGTACAAATATTGTCTTTTTTGTTTGCATAAATGGAATCATGCAATTTATTTTTCTATGACTTGCCTTTATTACTTAATAAATAGTGGAGAGTATTCCTTTTTAAAATAACAGCTTTATTGAAGTGTAATACATATTATACAATTCATTCTCTTAAAATGTACTTTCAGTGGTTTTTAGTATATTCACAGAGTTATGCACTTGTCACCACAATCAATTTTAGAGCATTTTCATCACCTCCAAAAGAAAGCCCATCCTCATTAGCAGCCACCCCTCATTTCCCCAGTCCTCCCAGATGCTGGCAACCACTAATCTACTTTCTGTCTCTATGCATTTGTGTATCATGGGCATTTCATGTAATTAGAATCATATATTATTTTGTCTTTTGTGATTGTCTTCTTTCATTTAGCATAGTATTTTCAAGGTTCATCCATGTCGTAGCATGTATCAGCACTACATTCCTTTTCATTGCAGAATAATATTCCATTGTATGGATATACCACATTTTGTTTATCTGTTTGTCAGTTGTTGAACATTTGAGTGTTTTCCACTTTTTGACTGTTGTGAATAATGCTGCTATGAACATTTATGTACAAGTTTTTGTGTGGACATGTTTTCATTTTTCTTGGGTATATACCTACGAGTAGAAATTCTGTATTATATTGTAGCTCTATGTTTCACCTTTTGAAGAACCACCAGACTGTTTTCCAAAGTGACTGCACTATTTTACATACACCAGCAGTGTATGAGGTTTACAGTTTTTCCACATTCTCACCAACACTTGTTGTTATCTGTCTTTTTGATTATAGCCATCCTGGTGGGAATGAGGTGATATCACACTGGGATTTTGATTTGCATTTCCCTTATAACTAATGATATTGAACAACTTTTCTTATGCTATTGGCCATTTATATATCTTCCTTGGAGAAATGTCTATTCAGATCTGCCCATTTAAAAATTTTAAAAAGGGTCATTTGCCTTTTTTTTTAATGGGGTTTTAAGAGTTCTTTATATATTTTAGATACAAGACTCTGATCAGATAAATGATTCGTGAGTGTTTTCTCCCATTCTGTGGGTTGTCTTTTCATTTTCTTGATACTATCCTTTGAAGCATAAAGATTTTAAAATTTTAATGAATTTCAATTGTTTTAGTCCTTTTTTGTGTTGCTATAACAGAATACCTGAGACTGGGCAATTTATAAAGAAAAGAGATTTATTTGGCTCATGATTCTGGGATCGCTGCTTCTGGCGTGGGCCTCAGGCTGCTTTTATTCATGGCGGGTAGCTGTGGGCTCAGGATCACATGGTGACAGGAAGCAAGAGAGAGAAACAGGGGAGGTGCCAGGCCCCTTGAACTCTCCTGGGAACTAACAGAGTGAGAACTCACTCACTACCCCCACCCCCCAGGACGTTAATCTATTCCTGATGGACCTGCCCCCATGACCCAAACACCTCCCCACCCTGCACATTGGAGATCAGATTTCAACATGATCTTTGGGGAGACAAAATACTGAAACTGTGTATCAATTTACATATTCTGTTCATTTGTTGCTTGCGCTTCTGTTGTCATATCTCCGGAATCATTGCCTAATCCAAAGTCATGAAGAATTATAATCACATTTTATTCTGGAGTTTTAGTTTTTACACTTAGGTCTTTGATTCATTTTGAGTTATTTTTTATATATGATGTGAAATAGGGTTCCAGTTTCATTCTTTTACAGGTGGACACCTAGTTGACCCAGCACTGACTGTTGAAAGGCTATTGTTTCTCCATTGAATTATTTTGGTACCTTTGTCAAAAATCAATCAACTCTACATGTGAGGGTTTATTTCAGAACTCTCAGCTCTACTGCGTTGGTCTGTATGTCTGTCCTTATACCAGTACCACACTGTCTTGACTCTGTAGTAAGTTTTGGAATTGGGAAGTGCTGGTCTTTCAGCTTTGTTCTTTGTCAAGATTGTTTTGGCCATTCTGGATCCCTCGAATTTCCATGTGAATTTTAGGATCAGCTTTTAAATTTCTGCAAAGAATCCAGCTGAGGTTTTGATAGGGATTGTATTGAACCTGTACATCAATATTGGGTATATTGCCATCTTAATATTAAGTCTTCTGATCTATGAACATAGTTGCCTTTCCATTGATTTAGTAATCCTTTAATTTCTTTTTCTTTTTATAAATTTTATTGGTTATGCATATTCATGTGGTACAAAGCTGACCGTTATCACTTGTGCCCAAGATGTGATGGCCAGATCAATGCTGTCAGCATGCTCAATACCACAAATTGTGATTGTACCCCAGCCAATTAATCCCTGACCTCCCTTCCCCCTCCCCCTCCCCCACTCCACTCTGTGTCCCTAGGTCTGCTCTCTCTCTCTGCAAGTCCGATGCACCACTGTGGTCTTTCTTTCCTTCCTTCTTTCTCTCTTAGCTCCCACTTATGAGTGAGCACATGCAGTATTTTTCCCTCTGTGCCTGGCTTATTTCACTCTTTAATTTCTTTCCACAATGTTGTGTAATATTCAGAGAATAAGTTTTACACTTCATTTGTTAAATTTATTCCTAAGTGTTTTGTTCTTTTTGATGCTATTGTATATGGAATTTAAGAGAAATTTTGTTTATTTTTTGCTCATTGCTGGAGTTTAGAATTACAATTGAGTTTTGTGTATTGATCTTATATCCTGAGACCTTGCTAAACTCATTTATTTGTTCTAATGACTTTTTAGTGGATTCCTTAGAATATACATGATCTATATACAAGATTATGTCATCTGCAGTTAGAAATGTTTTTACTTCTTTTTTTCTAATCTGGATATCTTTTTATTTTACTTTCTTGCCTAATTGCCCTAGATAGAACCTCCAGGACAATGTTGAGTAGAAGTGCTGACAGCAGACATCCTTGTCTTGCTCCTGATCAGGCAGGCGGACCTGAATACAGAGAGTTACAGAAATGGTTGATAGAATATTCATAGGAGCAAAAGAGTTGAGCAGCCAAGACAGAAACTACTCAACATGTATATCAGCAGAAATCAAGGATGGCCGAGGGCAGTCATCCCAAAACATCAAGATCCCTTGCCCCGCTTGTGGAACTGAGACAGTTTTTGGTTCTGGAACCCATTCATTGACGAGGCTGTTCCTCTGCAAAAACAGGCCCTGCAATGCCACACACGTGTGCGTGGCAGTGACTCCCCCAAGTCCCACCCCAGCTGCCTCTGTAGACCTAGGAGGCTGAGGAGTGGAAGGCTGTTGCCATCCCATGACCTGCAAAACAAAACACCAACAAGGGCAGGAAGACAGTTTTGGCCTCACTTCCATCTCCCAGTTCTTATGCAAGTGTTTCTAATTGGTAGAAACTAATTACATGCAGAGCTCCAGCTGTCAAAGAATCTGGGCAATGTAGAATTTTAGCTTTCTAGTGTCTGCAGTATGGAGAGATACATCCAAAGAAAAATAGAATAGAGGCTAAGGGAGCGTCCATCACACTTGCCATGAGTCCAAAGACTTGGGAACTGGCTCTTCTAGTCCTGGTGAGACTATACAGAATTCTGTGTCTATTTCTTCCCTTGAAACTTAGAGATATACGGAAGGTTTGTGTTGTGGGCTGAATTGTGAACCGCAAAAGATGTGTTCAAGTCCTAATCCCTAGTACCTGTGTTTGTGACCTTATTTAGAAATAGGGTCTTTGGGGCCGGCCCAGTGGCGCACTGCTACAGTGCGCCGCTTGGGAAGTGCGGCGACGCTCCCGCCGAGGGTTCGGATCCCACATACAGACCGGCCGCTCACTGGCTGAGCGAGGTGCGGGTGCAACACTGAGGGTTGCGATCTGTTGCCGGTCATGAAAAAAGACAAAAAGGAAAAAAAAAAAAAAGAAATAGGGTCTTTGCAGATGTAATTGAGTTAAGATGAGGACATACTGGATTAAGCTGGGCCCTAATATAATGACTGGTGTCCTTATGAGAGGAGAGACAGAGACACCCAGGGAGGGCAGCCACGTGAAGATGGAGGCAGAGATTTGAGAGATTCCTGAGCTTGCACTTTAAACCATCATCCGTGTTGCATCTCAATGTACAGCTGGGCTGGAGCAGCTATAGGGAACTCGGAATGTTCTGACTGTGCCCTCACATTTTCCCTTCCACACTTCTTCCCACATTTTCTTCTTTGGGAAGATGTTTCCATCTCAGGAGGGGCTTGGTGATGGTTTGGTGATGTTGGGATGCTGAGTTAGGATCATGGCCTGGATCTACTATGGTAAATACTTAGAAACTCATTTAGAAAACCCAGACCGGATGTGGAAGAACAGGCATCACTAATGGACAGATGGCAATTGGGTGAGAACTAGCAACACAGGAACCAGAGAGGGTGAAGTACTCTTGGGGACTGGCAGAGGAGGCTCATTCTACAGAAAGCTGGGCAGAAGCAGAGGGGCTTTCTGCTGTTGTGGTCTGGGGATTTTCTTTCTAGGTGTAAAGGAGCCCCGCTTCAGTTTGGTTGGAAAGTTGTGTGATTTTTGTTAATTTCTCCCTTCCCAGTGGGGGTGGGCCACAGGGAGATCTTGGCTGCACAGATCTAGTACAAGGTCTGGACTTCGGGGTGCACTGTCTCCGGTTCTGATACGCTAAATCCCATTGCATTGGAGGCACTGTCTGGCTTATCCAGGAACTCATCTTTCATTAGAACTGGGGTCACTGAGGTGGCTACGGGTGGACATCAGCCTCTGATTTGTGGGTGGGGGCTGAGGGGCCGCTGAGTGGCTGGGTGGATCTTGAGTGTGGATGGTGGCTGTCACTGGTAAGCCACAAGGTCAATGACCAGAGTGATTAGAAAGGAGGTGGATTAAATAATCTCCCAAGATTTTGGAGGAGTGTGCAGCACAAGACATTGGATTTAGGGCAATTTCCAGTCTCCTTTTCAGCATCCTGTTTCTTGGACTGTCAGTTGCAAGTAGCTTTATCCAGCTGGACCATGGTTGGGTGGTTAGTTTGTGCTGCCTGCAGTTCCTCTAGGAGAGCAGATGCTCTCCTAGATCGGAATTGGCATGGAAAATGAAAACAGTTTTTCATCACGGCATATTTTATTTTGCTGCAAGTATGGATGTTGTGGGCGAAAGGAGAAAGCCCTTACCTTGGGAGTAGAAAATAAGGAGTTTCTAAAGTAGCATGCAAACTGGAGACACTGCTCTAAGATGTAAAGAATTTGGGAGGTTGGAGCCAAAGACAACCTTTGAAACAGTTTCGCAGCTTCAGCAGATGCAGAGCTGGTACCAAACCCAAGTCTGGCTGCCGCCATCAAACAGAAACAAACATTTCAAAAGTCAAATATTGGTGAAAAGGGAAGGCAGCTTTATTCAAGACCAGTGACCTGAAGGGGATGGTAGGTGACCCATCTCCCAAGCTCAGATTTGCCTAGGGGTTTTTAATGGGGGAGGTGGAGGGAATGGGATGTGGGAGGTGAAAAGCAGGAGGGAGGGGGATGTGTAAGGGGTCAGGTGCAAATTCTTGTCCAAGGCTCTGTTTGGCTTCCGTTCTCACCCTTGCTGTTATCCTAGGGTCCTGAAGGGTTTTGATTTGCTTTGAGGTGGAATCAACATATATTAATGAAACAGAGGACCCTGAGCAATACTAACTCCATCTTCTTAGGTAGACACAGGCTAAACCCTCTCCACGTGAGAAACCATCGACCTTCTCATAGAAACGGGAACTATAACCCCCTTCACTCCACCCCACATGAGAAACTGATGAAAACAGAAACTGTTGCATAGAAACAAACCATACACAATGAAAATTTTTATGCCTCATTGTTTTAACTGCCCACCTTGGCTTCTGTGACCTAGCTTGCTTTGTGCACCTGGACAAATGCGTGTGCCAGTGGGATGTGGTTTTGCCTTTATAAGCCCCACCAGACCAAAGCTCGGGGCTGTTCTCCTGAGATACCTAGGGGAGGCAGTCGCTGGCTGGAAAATAAAGACTCTGTTGAAATTCTTAATTAAGTGTTTGGTTCCTTTCCTGGGCAACAACCGCACAATGTTAACTGATGTCTTCCTTGGTTTCTCGGGGTCTGGAAAACAGCGCTCTTGCACTGGCCAGTCTCCCCCTGACTGTGGATGTCTTCAGGACAGGACTTAGTCTTCCTTGTATTTGTGTGCCTACCCAGCCACGTTCTGGAGTTTGCGTAAGGCTTAGAGGAAGCCTGAGCAAGGAGAGAAATGCTGGAAAGTGGGAGCCGGGGACCACAGGGGAGGAGGCTGGAAGATGGTAGCCTGCGAGGGTCACAGTGATGGAGCTTGCAAGAGCCCCCGGGACTCTCAGCAGTGAGGCTCAGGCCCTCTAGTCCTCTCTTTTGGGGTGGTGTTGGAAGATGGGGCTGTGACACTTGAGGGAATGGCCAAAATCATTATTTGGGGTGAGGGACAAAAATTCATCAGGGTAGGGAAGGGAGGGTGTGAGGGGTATGTGTGTTTGGAATTTGTATTCCCTAGGCTTTTAGTCACTAGTCACTCAACAAGTGCCACCGAGTGCCCAGTAAATGCACAACAATCAGACAAGACTATGAGAAGAGACAGGTGTAAAGTAAGGGACAGCTTTTGGTCTTCAGGCTGCCTCTGGTGTGGCTGGGTGGCAGCAGTCACACATAAAGACTCACCCCTTGGACCCTGGTTTCTAACTCCACTCTCATCTGAGCCCCCCTAAAATGCTCCTCTGAACCAATCACAGCCTTCTTTCCTGTTTTCTTGGGGAAGGAGCAGGGTTGGAATTGGCTTTACTGGACTGTCCAGTTGAAGATCCAGGACCCAGCCCTACTCATCATGTTTGGCCTGGCTGTCCCTGGACTTTTGTGACCCAACCTGCCCGTTTCTGCTCCCGGTCAGTGGGTCTTTGTGCCCGTGCTTGCCTTGGCTGCCAAGCTCCAGGCAGAGTCTGGGAGCCACGGGGTGGGAAGGGACAGATGCTCCCATACACTTGCTTTTTATGTTTTCCTCTGTCAACAGTCCCTTAGGAAAGAACACTCCACACCTGTTGTATTAGTTTCTATGGCTGCTATAAACACATTTCCACAAATGTAGTGTCTTCACACACCAGAATCTACTCTCTTACAGTTCCAGAGGTCTTCAGGGCTGTGTTCCTAATGGAGGCTCAAGGGGAAATCAGTTTCCTTGTCTTTCCCAGACTCTAGACTAGGCCCACACATTTGGTGGCTGTGGCCCCTTGCTCCATCTTCAAAGCCAGCGGCACAGCTTCTCTCCTCTCTGACGTCCCTCTGAGGAGATGCTGTGATTACCCTGGGCTTGTCCCCAGCCCCTACCTGTCTACCCGGCCCTCCCATCGCCCAGCCCTCCCTACTTGTCCCCCTCTGTTCCCTCAGGCTCTCATCACTCAAAAAACAAACAAGAAACAAACAAAACAACCATCCATGTGAAGACAATTATATATAACCTCCTCTCCTTTTTTACACAAAGTTAGCATACTATAAACACACGTATATAATTCTACACCTATTTCTTTTTCTTACTCAACATATCCTGAAGGTCTTTCCTATCAGTGCACAGGGTGTCCTCATCCACACCTCCTTTTACAACCACCCAGAGCTGCACGTGTGTTTGAGCCATAGTTTATTCAACTGGTCTTTCCTGTAGGTGGAAAGTCAATCGTTTCCACACTTTTGCTGTTACAAACTATGCTGCAATGAATCACTTTATACATATATTTTTCCTGCATGTATGGATGGATCTTGGGGATAGCCCCTAGAAGTCAGATCAGTCTGCCAAAGGGTAAAGGTATTGGTAATTCTGCTAGATTTTCCCACAGTGTCTTCCTATGGTTGTGCCATTTTGCGTGCTTCATAGACGCTGGAGCATTCTCCAACGGCCTCCCCAAGAGGGAGTCGTCAGTCTCAGGTTTTTAAAAAACCCATCTGATGGGTAAATCTAGTATTCCACTGAGCTTCTCTGCATCAGTAACGGAGGTCTCTTCTGGAGTGCAGTGTGAGAGGGGCCCAGGGCCGTGTGCTCTCACACCTGCACACATGTGTCCTGCATGCGTGGCCTGAGTGAGGCCCTGGCCCACTGTGCCTCCCCCAAGAAGCAGCACACAGAGCTGGGTGCTGAGGGGCTCACTGTCCACCCTGTGGGGCTCTCGGGCTTCTAGGTGGGAGTTGGGGGCAGTGTCCTTCACACGGGTCTGTAGGTCCCATTGTAGCTAAAAGGGGGAGGCATTAAACAGTCCTTGTCTTCAGGGGTCCAGCGCTGGATGTGGTTGGGGCCACTGTCTTGAGGCCACACGATGACGGTGTCTCTGGACGCCAGGGATGGGTCTTCAGGGAAAAAGTTGAAGGGCCGGAGCAGGAAGCCCACAGAATTTCCAGGTGTGGCTGTGCTGGGAATGTCCTCTGAGTGGGGGATGTGCAGGAAGCCCACCGTCACCCAGGCCACCAAGTCCTGCGGGAGAGAGGAGTGGGCTTCAGTGGCAGGGTGGTGCTGAATCCTGATCACTGGAGGCCACTCTGGCCTTTAGGCATTTTCAGCCATGCCTAGAAACTTCCTGAAATCCTCTCAAGCCCCATTTTAAAGAAATGTGCAGATCTGTGGTGACCTCTGAACTTGCCCTCCACACAGCAAACCACCGCTCTTGGTCCCAGGGACAGATCCAGGCACAGGGTGGTTAGGAGTCTCTGATGGTGAGGAGGGTGGTCTTGGGCTAGGGCTGGAAGGGGGCAGGGCCAGAGTTGGGCAGGACTGGGGGCAGGGCCAGTACCTCATTTTCAATGTTCTCATTGTTGTGAAGAAACTCTTCAAAGACCACAGGTGGGTCCCAGGGGTCATTCTGATTGTAGATGCTGCTGCTGCGCAGCTCAGATTCCCGGTACTTGGTCACTGCCAGGGGATACCTGCCGGGCAGAGGAGAAGCCAGGTGGCTCTGGGCGCCAGGGTGGCATCCCACCCTCCCAGGGAACATCTTCAGGGTCAGTGATGGAGAAAGTCACTGCCTTCCCCCAAATGACAGTATCTTAGAGGAATCAGCAAGACCAGCTGCTGTCAACTGATGTGCAGTGCTCAGCAAGAGTCCTCCACTCACCCGCCCCAAACTCACAAAGACACATGCCCATGACACAGACACAGAATCTCAGAGAAAGAAACACAGACAGACACAGACACAAAGACATGCACCAACGCCGGGGGGAGCTTCTGGCCCTCCACCAACCTCCCTGGGCCCCCCTCACCTGGCCCACGTGATGCCCCGCTCCTCCTGCCAGCCCAGGGGCAGCACTTCGTGGGCAGAGGAGTGGATCTGCAGGCGGTAGCTGCGCCTGTGGCCCCAGGGGTTCTTCTCAGGGCTGGTGAAGAGCAAGAGCTTGGGCAGCGCCCGTCCAAAGCGGAAGGCTGCCTGGCGCTCCCGGGGGTACTGCGTCTGCTGGAGAGTTGGCTGGACCAGCTGATGTCCTGGGCTCCAGGGGTTGGTGATGTTTTCCAGCTTCATCTGCAATGTCTGGAAGCTATTCTCGGTGCCTGGAGGTATGCAGGGACAGGGAGAATGAGAATCAAGTCCCAGAACGGACTCCATTCTGTACAGGATCGTCATCCTAGACCACATCTGACAGCCAACCATCAGCCACAAAGAGAATGTTGGGACAGGCACTGGGCCAGCTGTGTGTGTGCGGGGGGAGGATGAACAAAACCCCAAAAAGCAGAGGAGCTGGAAGACAACTCTGGGTCAGTCATGGCAACTGCGGTGATTCTATTGTGACTCTGGGCCACTCCTCTCAGGGTCTGTGCTCCAGCCTGTCTACTGTGGCTGCAATCCCAGAGCCATCTTTCTCCAGGCGTGAGGGGCTGTGTCCAGTGTCCTCTGGGACCAGAGGGGAGAATTGGGCTGAGCCGGTGGAAGCCGCCATCTGGTCGTGGTGGCCTTGTTCTGTTACAGGACTTGACGTCAGGCCAACCCATTGTTCCACCCATTCTTTTACAGTGACATCATTCATCTAAGAGACACACTGGGCATCCCCAGATGACACTACACTCCATCTCAACGTGCTAGGCAGTGACATTTCTTATCTTCCTGAGGACTGTCTCCTCTCCTGCCCCTTGAACCTTTCTATGCTCACTCCCCACCCCCACCCCCTTGGGGCTCGACACAGCCCCAGGGCAGGGACAGCGTCCACACTGTCACATCCAGGGTAACCCTTGGGCACTATTCACTTTCTCCATTTTTCAGGGGCATGCAAATTACTAGTTTCAGGTTTTCCAGAAGCAGGCTGGGCAATACTCCTGCTTTTCGGCCACCAGAGAGTTTTAGGGCCGTCTCCTGAGGAACGTAATTTACTGATCCCATGCAGATGTCTGGCTGGGAGCGTCTGGTTCTGAGTCCTACCTGCCACGTCCAGGTCGACGCGGTAATGCACTAAGTGAGTGTGCATGTTGCCGATCAGGTGGGTGTGCAGACGGGTGCCATGGCGCAGCCCCTCGGGGGTGTAGAAGGTGGCATGCACGTAGCCGGTGGCGTGCATCTTTGCCTCCATCACCCCGTTGGAGTAGAAGATGAAGTCCCAGATGTAATCGTAGTTGTAGACTGTTGAGATTGTCCGTAGCACCAGCACCTGGCCCTTCAGCCCCGCATAGAAGTTGAAGCCTCCGCTAAAGTTGGAATCAAAGTGCCGCCGAATGGGCACGCCTGTGGGCATCTCAAAGAGGCAGATGGCTCGGGGATAGTGGACGGGGCCATCGGCGTCGTAGTAGTGGAGGGCGTCCAGGAAAGTGGCGGTGTCCGGGCAGTCGATGCCGGGGGCTAGCTCGTGAGTGAGGGTGCCCAGGCCCCAGCCCCCGTCGATGTACTTGGTCTGCATGCCCGCGGGCGAGTGTCCCCCATAGAACGCCACGGCCTCCTGCACGCTGACCTCGTAGGCGATGCGCTGGCCCTGGAAGTGCACGTTCAGGACCTGCAGGCCGGTGGAGGAGCGTAGCCGGAAGGCGAAGGCCCAGCCCGCGTACAGCACTGCGTTGCCCTCCAGCCTGTAGCGGGGACCCTGCGGCTGCACCAGGCGGGGACTGCTCACCCCGTGGGGGGTGGAGAAAGGCCCACGGGGCTTGTAGGAGGAGAAGAGGGGCGGCTCCTCTGTACCCTCCTCCCCCTTGGCCCCAGGTAGGGGGCCCTCCAGGACCACCACGTCCACCTGTCCGTCGGCGTACTTCTGAGCCAGCTCTTCTGGGCTCGCAAAGAACTTGCCATTGTACCAGACCTGCTCCACCGTCCAGCGCCGGGCATCTGTGCTCGCGTGGTCCACCAGGAGCTCCAGCCCAGTGGGGTGCAAGAAATAGCCCTCCACATACCGCTGCAGGATAAACCAACTGCGGCGCTGGCCCGAAGCCAAGCCGCGGGGGGCCACGTCGCTGAAGGTCAGGCATCTGTCCTGGCAGTCTTGGAAGGAAAAGCCTGTGGTATCAAGGAAAAATTGATGCAGGGGCTTGGTGGCCTCCTTCAGGGTGTCGTAGAGGAGAGTGTACTCTGCCTCAGAGATGGGCCTGGATGCCCAGGAGGGCAGGTGCTGGTGCTTGAAGGACAGTGCTCGCATGTAGTAGGGCCATGGCAGGGGCCCCACAGCAAACTCGGTGACATTGGGATGCTCCTGGGCTCCAAAGAAGATAACGGCACGGGCTTCCCGGACAGGACGCCGTTCACCCTTATCCAGGAATCTCAGCACGTGTTGCTTCTTGGGCAGCAGCATCTCAATGAGGAACACGGAGTTCTTGGCCAGGGTCAGTGCACTGGAGGACTCCAGCTGCAGCTCCTTCCTGGACCAGAGGAAGCTGTGCACGGCCTTCAGCTCCTGGGCGCTCAGGTCGGCGAACACCCCAGCCTTGCCATGCAGGGTCCATGCGGGGTGCTCTGTCGCAGCCACCTGCAGCACCAGGGTGGCAGCCACTGCCCAGCCGAAGGCCAGGGTGTTTCGCCCCATCACTCTGGAATGTAGCAGAGAAGATGAAGTTAGCTGTTATATGGGAGGAAATGAGTTTCCATCTCTCGGGGGTCTTGGCATCCCTCGGCTTTGGGGTTTGTGTGCCCCACCCTGAGCTGGAGGCCGTCGTGGGGAGCCGGGCCCCATGCACAGTTCCCAGCACTGTCCATGTCTCTGTCCAGGCTTACATCAGACTTCATGAAAATCTCCACGAGGGCTTTTCATTCTGATCTCTCCTCATTCATCTGTAAACCTCTCACAGTCCTGTGGACCTGCTTACCTAGGTAAATGGCTCTTGTCTCTCCACCTCGAGGTTGCTCAGCCAGGGGCACTGTGAGTCACAGCAGCCAGAGGCTGTGACCCTTGCATGCCCCAAAGTGCTTATTGTGTCCTGGAGAGACAGAGAACTGTATTGACAGCAAAGCTACATTTCTGATGTAACAAAATACTTTTTAGGTAGACGCATTTTGAAATTTAGTGCAGAATTTTGAAATCAAGCTGTCTGGGTTCAAGTCCTGGTAAGTCACACTGCTAGGACTAGCTGTGTGACCTTGGGCACGTTGCTTAAACTCTCTGGGGCTTCATTTTCTCAACCGTAAAATGGAAATAATAACAACAGTACCTATCTTCTAGGGTACTCAGAAGAAATCAATTGGACAGTAAGTAGGAAGTACTTGGAGCAATGCCTGTCTTACAGGAAACACTCCAGAAATGTTGGCTATTCTTTTTAAAGTAAATCATGATGTTACAGTCTGTCGAAACCAGTACACTTAGAGTTTTAAACAACGTCTAGTAATTCAGCTGTGACTGGGCTGCAGGCCTGTGGCTTTGAGGGAGAGGACGAGGGGCCAGTTCTGCCCAGTTTCTCTCCTTCCCCGTGGTCTCTTGACTATCCAAGGCTGACCGGGAGCACCTTGGGGGTGGGGTTCCCAGGTAGTGATTCAGGGAGATGCCCTTTCTCTTCCCTTTTGGGAGGAGGGCATGGTCTTCACCTCATAACTCCATCCCCCAGGCTGCCAATGCAGTCCTGTGCACACAGCTGAAGTTGGAGACCTCGGTGTCCACCACTCTGTCCTCCCTGGTGCCTGGGGTGGGGCCGCCCGTCATAACCTACCATGTGCAAGAGTCTCTGGGAGACCTCGGCTCTCACACAACCTCTGCTGCAGCTACTGGCCGTGGGTCTCCCAGCCTAGTTTCTCCAGACCCTCAAGTGTCCTCCTTGATGCTACTGGCCCTGTCTGGAGGGTCACCTTCCTCATGTCATTTCTCCACAGAAGAGCTGCCTTCGCTGCCTTTCACTGACTTCCTAGAGGCTCCAAGTCGACCTGGGAGTCCCTCCCTACAGGTGGTGCTTGGGGTATGAGGCTTGACTTACACCTCGGGCATGCAAATGGGATGAAGGACTCTGAGAGATTCCTGGGCTCACAGGTAATTGCCTTTTGCTCCCCAAATCAGAACTCTTGGGGACAAATCTAGAGGAAGCATTTTCTCCTGTGCAGACACACAGGCACAGAGAGTTAATCCAAATCCATTCCTGGGCCTTATAACATCTGCCTTGTCCAGCTTCCTCCTGGGTGGCCCAGAGCCCACCTGCAGGGAGGATTGGGGGCAGCGGGGCTGGGACTTGGGGTGCATTTCATCCCAATTGGCGTCAGGTATAACTGAAATACAGCAATGCTTCACTTTGGAAGAGAACCTGACCACCACGGACACTTCGTTTTTGCTTTTGTTTTTTGGAAATTGTATTGCACACATGCTGGGAACACAGACCCTTTGTTAAATACATTGTATTATTTTATTTTATTTTGCTTTTTTTTGGTGGCTGGTAGTACAGGGATTGAACCCTGGACCTTGGTGTGATCCGCATCATGCTTCAAGTGAGCCCCCATTTGTTACCTAGAGGTCCCATTTCCCTCGTGGATTCTTCCCTCCCATGAAGCTCACCCTCATGGTGTCTCTTTCCCACCCAGCTCTGTGCCAATTTCATACCCTTTGCCTCCTTTCAAAGTTGGCTAAAATCCTGCACTGCCAAGGAACTTCCTCTTTTGCCGCTACTTTTCCACTCCGAGCCCCTCAGCTCTTTGGTATTTTATGTGGACGCTAATGAGCACTTCTGCAGATGTAGATCACTCATGAGGTGGCAGGCTACTGGGAGCCACAGCCCTTGTCCTGGCCCTGGCGATCAGAGGATCAGAGCGAGGCCGGTCTGGAGGCCCCCCTCTCTGCCCTGCCAGACCCCTCTCCCCTCACTCTCTCACGCTGCTCTGGCTTGGCTCCCTGGTCATGGCCCATCGTGGGTACATCCCTCTGGCTGCTTTGTCTTGTCCCACTGGTGCTGGTGGGAAGGCCCAGCGACTCACATGATCTCAGGGGTGCTCTTGGGGACCCAGCCTGAAGGAAGCAGGTGAGCCCAGCCAGAGCCAGCAGGAAGTTGTGGGGTGAACTCTTGTTCAGTTTTAGATGAGCCTCTTTTTTTTTTTTGATAGACTTCAATTTTTAGAACAGCTTTAGATTCACAGCAAAACTGAGTGGAAGGCAGAGTTCCCATATACCCCTTACCCACCCTGCAACACCACGCGAGCGTCCCCCATTATCAGCATCCACACCAGAGTGGTGCACGTGGTACGACCAGCGAGCCTGCACTGATGTGTTGCGATCACCCAGAGCCCGGAGTTCCCATTAGGGTTCACTAGGATGTGGTCTGCATCCTGGGAGTTTTGACAAGTGCATAATGACACGTGTCCACCAAACAGAATCGAGTATCAAACAGAATAGTTTCACTGCCCTAAATATCCTCTGTGCTCACCTGTTCGTGCCTCCCTCCTCTAACCCCTGGCCACCGCTGATCTTTTACTGTCTCCGTGGTTTTGCCTTTCCCAGGAAGTCATACGGTGGGAATCATGCAGTGTAGACTTTTCTGACTGACTTTCTTCACTTACTAAGATGCACCTAACGTTCTTCTGTCTTTTCCTGCTGGGCCTCCTTTCTTTTTTACAACCTCTTATCTGCAGATTTCTTTCTGCTTTGCCAAGAAGGAGAGAGATACAGAGGAGACCTTTACCTTCCCCAGCACAACCCTCGGTTCCAACGTCCAAATGGGCAGCAGGGATGGTAGACGATGGCAACGGTGCCATGAAGGACACGGGAGATGGTGGCAGCTGGTGAGGCCTCCGTGCCATAGACCAGATGCATGCCCTCCCCTCCACCGCCCACCTCCTCGCTGTGCCTTCCTTCCTTGCCCCTGGCCAGTCGGTGCCTGCCACTGAGAGCACTGAGAGCCTCTGTGACTTGCTCTGGGATCTTGCCCTCGCTGGCTGGCCCTTCTCTGTGTCTTTGTTTCTCCTGCCCCTCCCTCCACGCCCTTCTTCCCTTGCTTCTGTCCTCTGCTTGGTTAGCCCCTTCTCAGTTCTCCCCAAACATCCCATGGAACGCACCTGTGTGCTCTGCTCCCTGCTCACCTCTGCCGCCAGCCTTTGTCCTTGAGCACTGATCCTCGCCTCCTTCTTGAAGACTACCGACCCCGCCCTGCAGGGAGGGACAGGGCGAGGCATGGGTCGATCAAGGTGGGGCCTAATGGCTCAGGGGGTTGCACGGTGGGCAGGGACTATGGCATGAGGGAGTGTAGGGCGCTGGCTGTTATTTCCCTATTATTTGTCCTGTCATAGTGCCACCTTCTTCAAGAATTGTCCTTGGCTTTCTCTGTTACAGTCTATGCAATGTCATAATCACTTAATGTAGATGCTATATTTCAGAGGCCAGAGATAAGGATGAGGGGAAACTTACTAGCCAGTAACTTCACCTGAAGCTGACATATGGACCAAGGCAGGGGTGGCAGAGACTGACACAGCAAAACAGAGAATTCAAGAATTTGGCCCATAGGTCCAATAGGGAACTAGTGACAGAACAGTCTGGGAGAGAGGAGACTCTGAGTTGAGACCCTAGAAGTTGTATTGACCATCCCTGGGACCCTGACTGGCTTCAGAAAGGAGGGAGGACCTGGATGGGGAGGAATTCGATCAGGATGGCCAAGGCTATGGCACAGAGAGGAGAAGGGAAAGGCAACTGGGGACAGGTGGTGCCTGTGCAGGGAGACGACAGTACTAAGAAGGGGCTCGGGTAGGTTGAGAAGGGCAAACGTGGGCAAGGGAGGGCTCCTGGTTAGAGGGGAAAGAGTAGAGTCAGGACAAGTGCATGTCTGGGAGAACCAAGAGGTCATTATCCCCTTGTCACCAGTGCTCAGGGACTGCTTGCTATGTGTGGTTGTACAAAATATTTCTCATCATTATTTTGACCTCCTGACCTCCTTACCTATTTGAACCCTTACCTCACACCATACACACAAATGAACTCAAAATGGGTCAAAGACCAAAATGTAAAAGCTAAAACAAC
The DNA here is from genome assembly GCF_000696425.1 of Galeopterus variegatus. NCBI lineage: Eukaryota > Metazoa > Chordata > Mammalia > Dermoptera > Cynocephalidae > Galeopterus > Galeopterus variegatus. The sequence goes on from NW_007726327.1 coordinate 751,860, forward strand.
TCTTAGAAGAGAACACAGGAGTAAATCTTCTTGACCTTGAGTTTGGCAAGAGCTTCTTACATGTGACCCCGAAGCACAAATAACTAAAGAGAAATAGATTAGTTGGACATCATCAGAATTAAAAACTTTCTTGCTTCAAAGGACACCAACAAGAAAGTGAGAAGACAACCGACAGAATGGGAGAAAATATTTGCAAGTCATATATCTGACAAGGAAATTGTATCTAGAATACATAAAGAACTTGAAATCCCTAATAAAAAGAAAACCCAATTAAAACATGGGCAAAGGATCTGAATAGACATTCCTTTGAGAAAGACATACAAATGGCCAATAAGCACACGACACGAAGATGGTCAACACCAGTGGTCATCAGGGAAATGCAAATCAGAACCAACGAGGTAGATGTCACTTGATGTCCACTAGGGTGGCTGTGATAAAAACGTAAGATAACGTGGAGAAATTGGAGCCCTCGCACATGGCTGCTGGTAATGTAAAATGATGCAGCCACTTGGAAAACTGTGGCAATTCCTCAAATGACTAAACGGAGTTACCTTATGACCCAGCAATTCCACTACTAGGTAAATATCGAAGAGAAACAGAAACACATGTCCACACAGAAACTGGCACACACACATTTGCAGTAGCATTATTCACAGTCGCCACAAGGTGGAAACCACTCAAATGTCCCTCAACTGACGAATGGATAAACAAAATGTGGTCTATCCACATGACGGAATATTATTCAGCCATAAAAAGGAATGAAGTGCTGACACATGCTACAACATGCATGAACCTTAAAACCATTACGCTAAATGGAAGAAGCCAGTAACAAAAGACCACCTATTACATAACTCCATTTATATAAGAGGGGCAGAATAGGTAAATCTGTAGATTACATCAGAGGTGCATTAGTGGTTGCTTAGAGCTGGGTGGGATGATAGGACAGGGGGTGAGAGCTCATGGGTATGGATTTCTTTTTGAGGTGATGAAAATGTTTCAGAATTGGCAGGTGATGGTTGCACATGTCCATGAATATACCGGAATCCATTGAATTGTACACTTTAAATGGGTGAATTGTAAGGTATGTGAACGACGTCTCAATAAAGCTGTTTTTAAATTTTTTTATATTTTCCCACCCCCCCACTATCAAGCTGTTTTTTTAAAAAAGTGAAAGGACTAACATCTAGAGTACACCAGGAACTATTGCAAATCAGCTAGACAGAGGCAGCAACCTCCATGGAAACCCGGGTAAAGAATCTTAAAGGCAATATACAGAAGAGGAAGCCAAAAAGGCTAAAGAGCACATGCAAAGATGCTCAAATGTAGTGGTTGTTAGAAAAATGCAAAGTATTCAACAATGAGATAAGATTTTCTGCCCATTACTGATGAAATGAGAAAGCTGGATGATGCCAAGTGTTGGCAGAGATGTAGGGAAATGTGAACCTCATGTGTGGCTTGTGGGCAGGTTGGCACAGATGGCAGAGCCGTTCCAGAGTGCCTTTGCAGGGTGTGGACAAATGAGAAGGTTGTGTGCTCTACACACTCAGCAGTTCTACTCCTTGGTAGATAAGACAGAGATTTTCACCCAGGCCCAGAGGTAGGACACGGACATGAGTTGTTGTGGAGGTGCAGAGCTGGTGACCTCGGCGTGCCCATCACCAGGAGAGCAGCCAGTGCACATGTGGGGTGCTGTGCAGCTGGTGGATGCAAAGGCGTGGATGTTCACACAGCAGCTCACGTGAGTGGATCTTAAGATCATGGGAAGAAGCGGGATGAGTGACAGAGCACGATGCCATCATGCAAGTTAAAACACGTGCACACAGAGTCACCTGGCATGTTTTCAAGAACTGATATACATGAAAGGATACACATTAAACACATTAGAATGCTTGCCTGGGGGGAGATGGGAGTGGGAATACACCCACACATACAAGTGCACACACATACACACTCACACACACACGTACATACACGCATACACACATATGGGTGCTGCACGCACATACATACATACACACACGTACATGCATGCACGCATACAGACACATACAGGTGCACACACGCATACTCACACACTTACACACACACACACGAGTACATACGTACATAAGAAAGACAAGAGAGGGCCGGCCCGGTGGCGCACTGGATAGTGCGCCGCTTGGGAAGCGCGGCGGCGCTCCCGCCCGAGGGTTCGGATCCCACATACAGACCGGTTCCCACTCACTGGCTGAGCGAGGCGCGGGAGCAACACCGAGGGTTGCGATCCCATTGCCGGTCCCGGTCCGGTCTGGGGGCGACACTGAGGGTTGCGATCCGTTGCCGGACACGGAAAAAGACAAAAAAAAAAAAAAAAAAAAAAAAAAAAAAA
>NW_007726327.1:754344-767154 GCF_000696425.1 Galeopterus variegatus
AAAAAAAAAAAAAAAAAAAAAAAAAAAAAAAAAAAAGAAAGACAAGAGAGAGGACTCATAAGGGCCAGTGATGATAATGTCCATGCATTGAAGTAATATGCTTAACTTGATTCCACAATGGGTGCTCATCTATAAATAAAAGAAAGGCCCGAGAAGACCAGCTGAGTGACTGTAGGTCCTCACCCCCAGAGCAGGGGTGGCTGTGGGCACAGGACCCACTGCAGTCTTGCTCCTGGCAGATGAGGCAGGGAGCAGTTCTGCATGCAGGCAGAGAGCTGGGGCAGGCAAACCAGGATTTCATTTTTTCTTTATTTGAAGGAGTCCATAAAACCCATATAGAAAGATAAATAATTCACAAGGTAGCATAGAATAAGTGTGATGCAAGTGATACCCGAGAGGGGTCCTGCAGGGGTTGGGCAGGAGATGCCCCTCAAGGACTGCAGACCCCCCAGTCTTGGGACTCTGTCCCCTCTGCATTAACCTCTTCATGCTGCCACAGCAAGGAATGGATTATCTCACAGTTCTGGAGGTCAGAAGCCCGAAATCAAGATGTGGGCAGGGCTGGGCTCCCCCTGAGGGCTGTGGGGAGGACCCTTCCCACCTCTTCCGGCTTCTGGCGCTGCCGTGGCCCTTGGCGTCCTTTGCTTTTGTGGCTGGTGGGCGCATCACTCCCGTCTCTGCCTCCATCCTCACGTGGCATCCTCCCCTGTGTCTCTGTGTCCCTTCTGTTCTTATAAGGACACCAGTCATTGGATTAAGGGCCCACCCTACTCCAGGATGACCTCATCTTAACTCATTCATCTGTGACAACCCTATTTCCTAATAAGGTGATGCTCTGAGGTTCCGGGCAGGACGTGAGTTTGGGGGTCACTACACGAGCCCGCCTCATTGCAGGGAGCTTGGCACACCACACTGGTGGGTGGGTCCCAGGCCCTGTGCAATGGGGGCTGCTGCCCTGAGGCTCCACAGAGAAGAGCCTGCATGGAGTCTTGGGGTGCGTGAGGGACTTAGGAGGAAGAAGACACCCTGGGCAGGGGGCAGGGGGGCGCCAAGTCATGGAGCTGAGATGCGTAGTGTGTTCCCAGGACATGGAGCAGGGAGGGCTCCTGGGGGGAATCAGGTGGGGTCTGTGTCATTGTTCTTGGGAGGTGGAGGTGGGGGGACGTGGAGTGGGGACCCCCTGTGCACTCCTATAGAAATGTGGGGTGGAGGGGACTTGAGTGGAAGCCTTGGGCAGAAAAGCTGGGGTGAAGCCGTTTTTTTTTTCTTTTCTGTTTTTTGTTTTGGCAGCTGGCTGCTAAGGGGACCTGAACCTTGGACCCTGGTGTAATCATCACTGTGCTCTAACCAGGCGAGCAACCGGCTAGCTCTGGCCGTTGCTTTTGACTCCTGCTGTGCACACTGTGGCTGAGGAAACTGCAACACAAAATTCTGGAACTCGGGCTCTCTCGCCTTGCCACTTTCTTTTCCCTGGCCTCCTGTGCTCCGTGTCAGCTGCTGGCCCCTCCTGATTGTAGGTGACCTTGACTTCTAAGCTGCGGTTCCTCCCTTCTTGGGGTTAATGATTGGTGACAGTTATAGACAACACCTGGGCAAAGATTCTGTTCCTCGTGTTCTCAGCTGCCGGCCTCTCTTAAAGGGGCAGAGCTGACACCCGTGGGGCAAGGGCACTGTGGAGGAGGGTGGGAAGCCCATCCTGGGAGGGGCTGTGCAGGGCGTGAAGGCGCATGTGGCGTCTTGGGGCCAGCAGGCCAAAGATCACAGGTCCCAGAGGTCCCATTGATAATGTTGATATTTTGCTTTCAGAAAGTAACAACCCATCAGAGATAATTTGGGAGCATCTAGAAAGTGGTATTGTTTCCACAGAATCATGGAAAGAAACAGAACCACAGGTGCCTGTGCCAGGACCGGCTGGAGGTGGGCCAGGGAAGTCACTCGATTAGATCTTTAAGCTGATGAAGCCAACATCATAGATTCTGTCCCTGATTAGAGAATGCTGATTTGCAAAGAGAAAATTGTACCACTTTCCAAAAGCAGGGCCACTGGTCCTGAGAGGCCCTGGCAAGGTCTGGGTGGCTTGGACAATCCCACCCTGGTAGGGAGGTCGTCTCCAAATGCCAGCCCTGCTCCCTCCAGAGGCTGGGGGGTTTACTCATAATAGTTATTAATTTGCTCAGTGAATATTGATGGAGCACCCACTCTGTGCCAGTCCCGCTTCTAGGAGTTGAGATACAGCAGCAAACAAACAAAACGAAACAATCTGGGGGCTCACACTGTAGTGAGGAGAGACAGGCAATCAGCCACAGGCACACCTGTAAGTAAGTTAACGCAGCAGACCTGGCCTGTGGGAACTCGATTTTTGGGACGTTCCCCCGCCATCTCAGTCTGCTTAGGTGATTATGTGATCTATAAATTGCAGTGTGATCTGTGAACACCTGCTTTCCTTTTGGAAGTCTAGAATCTTGGTAGTTGTGGTCGGCAGAGAGTGTGCCTACGTGCCCAGTCCCAACCTACACCCCGGCTCTGACGTCTCCCTCCCTGGGCAGACATGCTGCTCAGGGCATGCTTGGTTCCCAGGAAGGAGAGCAGGGCAAGTCTGTGCACGGACCCCTCTGGATCCTGCCTTGGGCATCTCTTTCCCTTGCTGACCTGGCCAGGGTCCTTGATGTGTCTTGGTTGTGGGTACAGCTATCTTCTTAGTTTGGTGAGTCCTAGTGAAGCTCCAGATGTGCGGGTGGTCTCGGGGCCCCTCACAGCAGAAGTGCTGTAAGATGTCACAAGTGTTCATAAAGGCATCCTATAGCTGGTGGCAGCACAAGTCATCTGACAAGTGTCAATGCAGTATGCTCGAGTGGGGCAAGTGCTCAGGAGAAAACACAGAGCAGGGATGGGGTCAGTAGTGTGGCAGGGAGAGGCTTGACCTTTCAGGAAGGGGGGTCCAAAAAGGCCTCAAAGAGAAGGTGACATTTGAGTAAAGACCCAACCGGAATGAAGAGTGAGCCATGGGGGATCCCGGGGGACAGCGTCCCAGGCAGAAGGAGCAGTGAGTGGAAAGGCCCTGATGTGGGGTGAGGAGACCAGTCTCTCCAGGGGCGAGTGGTGGGAGATGGATTGAGGGAGTGACAGGGATCAGATCCCCTAAGGCCTCCAAGGTCACCACAGGGCTATTGGCTTTTACTCCGAGCAGATGGGAAGCCTGTGGTGGGTCTGTGCGGAGGCGGGAGCTGACCTGCACTTAGCAGATGTGGTCTGGGTGCTGCTGGAAACAGAACACAGTGGTGTGAAGGGCGTGATGGCAGGAGCAGGGAGCAGTCAGGAGGCTGCTGTCAATGGTGGGCAGTGATGGTCACCAGGGCCATGGTGGTGGGGGTGGCCGTGGTGAGGAGTGGCCAGTTCCTGGCTATACTTGGAAGGGAGGCCAGTAGGATTTGCTGAGCAATGGGATGTGGGATGTGCGAGAGAAGTCGAGGCAACTCCAGGCTTCCAGGCAGAGCTTCTGCACAGACGGGGCAGCCGGTCAGTCACCGAGTGCTAGCCTTTGCAATAAAGAGTGTGTGTTGGTGGGTGTGTGACCTGGTGTGGTGCAGGGACTCTGTGTGTGTGTTAAGCCATTTTGGTGACCTTGACATTCCAGGTGCATATTGGAAGCAGCGAGTAGCATTTGGGAAATCCTCATGACAGTAACTGCTTTTGTGTCAGCCCTTTGCTGAGCACAGGTTTGGGAGGAAATACAGCAGAGTGGTGACAGGCATGAAATATATAGTCAGAGGGCCTGGGTTTGGATCCAGACTCTACCTCTTTAGTTGTACAATGTGGGCAAAAAGTTAAGTTTTTAAACCTCGGTTTTATCTATGAAATGGGAATAATAGATGATGAGGGTGTGATGAAATGGTTGACAGGACTGAATGAGATAAAGTGTATGTGAAGGATGTAATTGGTGTTTCTGACACACAGAAGGCACTTGATCAAAATCAGCTATTTTTTTTTTTTTCCTTTTTGTCTTTTTTTTGTGACCGGCAACGGATCGCTACCCTCAGTGTCGCGCCCGTACCGGACCGGGACCGGCAACGGGATCGCGACCCTCGGTGTTGCACCCGCACCTCGCTCAGCCAGTGAGTGGCCGGTCTGTATGTGGGATCCGAACCCTTGGCGGGAGCGCCGCCACACTCCCAAGCGGCGCACTGTAGCAGTGCGCCACCGGGCCGGCCCAAAATCAGCTATTATTTGATGCTGGTGATGATCCAGTCACTCCTGCTTGTTGGCCTGGGTGGGAGGATGTGGAGGTGATGACACAGGACTCCGGGGTGGCCGTGGAACAGGTGAGTGTGTGCCAGTCTCCTAGAGTCTTCTCCTTGCCCTGCTCCAGAATACTGTCTTAGGAACAAAGTCGTTTTCTTAAAAGGCTTCTCGTTCACCTTCTCTCTCTTTCTAAGGCTCCTATTTTTAAGTGTTCCTTTCCCCTCTCCATGTGAGTGATTTGTTGGTCATCTCAGGAATGGAGGTTTCTAGAACCAGCAGGTTTTGCAGGCAGCCCTGGGCTTGGGCCTGCTTGGAAAAGCCAAGCCTGGCCCACTTGCCACGGTGGCACCCCGTCTGCCCCCTTTACTGATGAGGTGGTCCTGTCCATCTGTAATTTATATCGGACACCACTGGTAATAAACTAGCCCAAAAGAATAACAAAGATTGCAGTTTCCTCCAAGGAAGAGCAACTGGCCTCTTGCTGGTGTCTAATTGGCTACAGAGTTCTTTCTATTCTAATTTCTAAATACCTCTGGATTTCTCCCCACTTTCACAATCTTCATCATTGTCTACGTCAGGGGTTTTCGACCTTAGCACTATTGACATTTTTTGCTGATAACTCTTTGTCATGGGGCGTCCTGTGCATTGCAGCATGTTTAGCAGCATCCCTGGCCTCTACCCAGGAGATGCCGGTAGCACCCACCGCCCCTGCTGTGACCACCAAAAATGGCTTCAGACATTGCCAGATACTTTCTGGGAGGTGAAATCGCTCTCCTGGTGAGAACCACTGGTCCACGTTCAAACCCTCATGATTTGTACCTGGAAACTGCAACAGCCACCAGACCCCTGGCTGTCACCTTGAGCCCCTTCAGTCTGTCCTTCATGCTTTTGCTAGAACACAAACAAATCTGACCATGTCTCCACCCCCGCTTTGGCAGATTCCAGTTGCTTATTAGATAAAATGTACACTATTTGATTAAAAACCTCTTACAGTCCAGCCCCAGTCTTCCTCTTGTTCTTGCAGGGCTCGCTTCCCACCCCGTGCTCCAGCCATTCCAAACCATGCCAGGCTGACCGTGGCCTCCTGGCCTCTGCCTGCCTTGCCCCCTTTCTGGACGGCTCTCTCTCCCTGTTCACTTAGCGAGCTCTTTTCTTTGAGGCTCAGCATCCAAGCCCCCTCTTTCGACCCTGTTCATACCCCTGCACCTCCAGCTGTCTTGTCCTCTCTGGTCCCAGGGCTCCTGTCCATCCTCTCTTATTGCACTTGTCATGAGGCTTTATAACTATTTGCTCACAAGTCTGTCTCCTCTGCTGCTTCTTTGAGGTCAGGGACTGTGTCTTGACCTATTTAAATACACACAGACCAACACAGCACGTGGCATGCGGCGGGCGTTCATTTTTTGTTTTCAGGTGAATGAATCATGTAGACAAGGAAGATGAAAGAGATGTTAGGAACCTAGACACAGAAAAGTTTTAATTTCCATGTGGCATTCTAAGAAAAAAACAGCTAGGCGGTGTGGCGTATCAGTTGGGGTTCTCTAGAGAGACAGAAGAAACAGGCTATGTATACAAACACATGAGTGGTTAGGGGAGCTGGCTCACACTGGTGTGAAGGCTGAGGGGTCCCACGATAGGCTGTCCTTAAACTGGATGCCAGTGGGGCGGCTCAGCCCAAGTCCAGAAGCCTCAGAACCAGGGAAGCCGATAGTGTGATTCTCCGTCTGAGGCCAAAGATCTGAGAGCTGGGGGGCCGCTGGCGTAAGTTCTGGAACCCTAAGGCTGAAGATGTCCATGGACAGGAGAGAAGAGTGTATCCCAGCTCCAGCAGAAATAGAGTGAGAGGTTCACCTTTTCCTCCATTTTTGTTCTCTCCAGGCCCCCGGTGGATTGGATGGGGCCCACCCATATTGAGGGTGGGTCTTTCCCACCCAGTCCACTCAGGATCACATGCTAATCTCTTCTGAAATTCCCTCGTGGACAACCCCCCAAATAATGCTTTACCCGGTTTGTTGGTATTCCTTAATCTAGTCCAGTGGACACCTAATATTCACCATCACAAGTCCACCCCTGGTGTCCACACTTATCTCCTTCAACCACACTTCAACCAACCTTAAACTGTATCTTCAAGTGGGACATACTTAAACCAGTCTTCAAATGGGACAATCTTCCCATGGGACAACAACAATGTAATGGTTCCACCTAGCATGCGGCAACTACCCTGTGTCCAGCAGCCCCTGAGTAGCCTGGGTTGATCGCCCCAGCCAACACTGTAACTCCCTTCTTAGCCACTGACTCAGAGGCAGGAGGAGTCCAGTGCTGGCCAGGGTGACTGACCTGCTCTACCAAGGCGAAGTTGGTACTGCCTCACAGTGGAGGTAGGGAAGATCATGTCAGGAATGCAGGAGATCCCTAGGGAGCCTCTTAGTACTACCATGCCCTGTGATTAAGGTCAATGGGAAGTCATAACAACCCTGTCCAGGCAAGACCAGGAATGCTCCAGACTCTTCAGGGAGGAAGGTTTGGGTCACCCCACCAGGTAAGGAACCACGACCCGCTCGCTGAGCTGCTCGCTGAAGGCAAAGGGAACACAGAATGGGCAGTAGGAGAAGGAAGCTACAAATACCAGCTTCGACCACATGGCCATTTACAGAACCAGACGCTGTTATTGTCCTCCCTACCGTGTTAAGAACAACTGTGTGTGTGTGTGTGTGTGTGTGTGTGTGTGTGTGTGTGTGTGTGTGTGTGTGTGTGTGTGTGTGTGTGTGTGTGTGTGTGTGTGTGTGTGTGTGTGTGTGTGTGTGTGTGTGTGTGTGTGTGTGTGTGTGTGTGTGTGTGTGTGTGTGTGTGTGTGTGTGTGTGTGTGTGTGTGTGTGTGTGTGTGTGTGTGTGTACCATACATATGTTTAGCAATTTTGTTCGTTTTTGTTCCTCTTATTCTCATCATAAGACTTATTGACTTTATATCAATATTTAAATATTGTTAGTTTTACATGATACTGTTTGTATTTCAGTCATGGGTTATCAGGGGAAGAGTCACCTAAGGACTTTGCCTCCTCTTCTGGGAAAGGAATTAAGACTTTTTCAGTCGTATGCAGGATTAGCTGCATCGTTTTAGGCAGAGCTATTACATGGTTATTGTCCCAGTTGAAGATTAAATATGGTTTAAGGAGATAAGTAGGGACACCAGGTTGACAAGGGGTAAACTTGTGATGGTTAATTTCTGTTGTCTACTTGACTAGATTAAGGAATACCCAGAAACCTGGAAAAGCATTATTTTGGGGGGTGTCCAGGAGGGTGTTTCCAGAAGATACTAGCATGTCAGCCTGAGTGGACTAGATGGTTGTGGATTCACCCCGGTTGCTATTAAGATGGCCACACAGGTGGTGTATAGGGTGACCTGGGGAAGAGTCTTTATCTAACATCACAGGCTCCTGAGGGCAAGGTCAGCTGGGAGTGGTTTGAGTGAGCGCCATGCGGCTGCGCGGTCTCCCAGGCCCCACACTCAGGAGGGCCCTGCACTTAGTTCAATACTCTACTGTAGCTGTCTTAAAATTCTTAACTTTTGAACAAGGGGCCCCCATTTTCATTTTATACTGGGCTGGGCAATTTATGTAGCTGGCCTGGCTTGTATTCAAAAGGTCAGGGAGGGGTAGGGCAGGGAGACAGGCAGCAAATGCAGTGCGATTAGCAGGGTTGATAAAATTCGGGGGTGAGGCTGAATTGCAGAGGGACCTGAGGCCAGGTATCAGGAAGGTGGTGGCAGCAGCAAAACTGTAACAGGTAATTGAGGCCAAAGTCTCAGATACCTGGCTCCGTGCTCTGATTCCCTCCTCTGATGGTCTGCTCTTTGAGCTGCTTTCCTCTTAGACAACTCTGCATTTGCTGAAGTAATGAGCACTAGGCAAGGGGTGATTTCTCTAAAAGCAAATGGCCCTTTGCAGTGATATAGCACCTGGGTCTGGAGGGAGGCAGAGGAGCAAGGCTGGAGGGGCCGGTTGACATTTGCATCCTGTTTGAGCATCAGTAGGCAGTGGCTGGGCAGGAAGCCCTCAGGCTACTTGAAAATCCACACTTGAGTCTGCGACCAGCACCAGGCAATTGCAGGAGAGCTTGGCTGAGCTCCTCACCACAGAAGTTGTGCCCCAGGGGCTCTTTCTGCAGCTTACAGACTGCTTATATTTTTGCTAAAGGCTGTGGAATTTTATAAATAGCAAGAGAAAGAAAAAGCACATTATCATACATTATCCACATGAGTACAGGGATGGATGAGGCCCAGGCAAGGAGTTTGGATTAATAGCCAGCCCCGGAAGCAAGATTTTAGGGCTTGGAGGGGCTGGGCTTGGAGACCATCACAAGATGAAGCTTCGGGAGCTGTACTCAAGCTCCGCAAGCTGGCTCCGTCCTTGCTCTCCGTTTGATTTGTGCCCCACTCTGGATTTGGTAAAGTTTGTTTTACAAGTTTCAGCCTGTGTGAGCCATGCTAAGGAGAAGTGAGGCCAGGGAACCTAAAGGAGGTGACACTTAGGGGACACACAAGGGAAGTTCTGGGTTGGGCTAAGGAATGAATACCAATGACCATGTCCACCGTTCACTGAGGGCCCTGGCACCACCGTGCTGGGGACTTGTGCACGTGACCTTGTTTAATCCTGGAGATAACCCTGCACAGCAGGCATTGTCCCTGAGGTTGTACGGCTAGCAAGTGGCAGAACCATGAATTGAACCAGAGGATATCTGGCTCTCAAACCCGCAGCCATCCCCTGAAGGATACTTCTTCCCCGTGGCAGGGTGCTGTCAGACCTATAAGGGGCATTTCTTTCAAAGGGTACTAGGGGCAAGTGAGGATTTTTCTCTACAAATGAGTTGTGTCCTAATCCTTCAACCTCCTCTATGCTCTTCGTGTTTGTGGGCAGCCTCACAAATCTGTTTCTGGAAAGAGGCTTTGTGTCTGTGCTAGGATAGGTGTTTGAGAAGAAAGACCCCCTGTGCCAGCAAGTATGCCTCACTTACAAGGAGGTCATTGTCAGCATTTTTACATACTTTAAAAATCTTCAGACAAACATTAGACCCTGAGTATATCTTTTACCAACTCAATGGCATTATAACTTATCCTAGAAGGCAAGGCTCAAGTCTGAAAAATTAGCCTTTTGTAGGGATTTAGAACTTTCTTGCATCCAAATAGTTGCCTAACCTCCGATTTTAAGCTATCGGAATCTGTGTGATATAAACCCAATTCCATGCCCTGGAGGCCTTACCCTTGTCCCTGCCCAGTGGCCCCAGTGGAGGGTGGGTTTGAAGACTTCTCAAGCTTCAGGGAAGTTCGTCTTGGTGAGGGGCAGCCCTGAGCAGGCTCCAAAGCCAGAAAGAGGAAGAGGAAGATGAGGCTGCTGACCGTGTCTAAGGAGCTCCCTCGGGGGCATGATGGGGACTTCCACGGGCAACTCAGACTGCGCTGATCACGATACAGACCCTGTTCTAAGTGCTGTGTGTGTATCTCATTTCACCTTCCTGACAGTCATCTGAGAAAGGCATTATCACAGTCCCACTTCCCAGAGGAGGAAACCTGTCCCTGAACGTCCAATTTTTCCTCGTCAGGGCTGGGCCCTGGGCCAGCCTCACCCAGCATCCCTGTAAAACTCTATTTTCCAACAGCTGTCAGGCCCTGGAAGCGTCTGGACTCAGCCCTCGTTCCAGTCCATTAGTGGGTGGTTTTTCAGCCCCCTCAGGATACAAGGCCAAGGAGGGATCGAGCTGTCTGGGGACAGCAGACCTTATGCCTGACTTGAGGCAGCTCTTTTATTTATTTTACTCTTGTGGGTTGGGGTGCGGGGTGGCCAAGCTGCTGGTTCTGTGTACAATCCCCACTCCGATGTGTCTCCAGTGGGAGGGCCCCTCTCCCCTGGGAGTTTAATGGTGCTTTAGAAGGAATGCCTGGTGGTTTCAGACACCGAGAAGGTCCCTCCCTCAAGCCGGTCTGCTGGACTTTCACCAGGTCCTCTAAGAGGCGACACCAACCTCACAGTGCACGACAAGAATGGCCACTGCCCAGCATGGGCCTTCAAGTGCCTCAACAGGTTGCCTTTGCTTTGGACATAATTTGAGGCTTCTGTGGAATTACAGAAGATGATGAACTGGTGTTTTTCACAGGCCTTCGTGGCTTTGGAGATCTGTGAGCACTCAGGGTAGGAAGGGCCTCTCTGCCAAAGGGCTGTACACTTTTCCAAAGAAGCAAGGTCTTGGTCAGGCTGGGCCTCCTGTTTATCAGCTTGACAAATTCCACTCAGGTTCCTGAGCCAAGAACATCTCCCTGAATTTGGGTGATCACTGGGTTTTTTCTCTTGCTCAGGGAAAGAGCCATGATTCTGGTTTCCTGGCTTTTCCCTGGGTTTGTCCCTCAGGCTGTCTGTACCTGACACAGGCACAGGAGGTCCGGAGCATCTTCCTGTCTCAGCAGCGTGGGTCTCATGGGAGACCGTGTAACTGCTTGCTTAGTCCTTAGAGTCCTTTTCTGCGTCCTTGTTCTTTAGGGTTTTGGTTTCTAAGGGAAGCAGCCCTCACTAGGAAGTCCCTCTCTGGATTTCACTGACTGAGAGATGGTGACTGAGGGAGCCATGAAGATCCTAATGAACCATCAGTGGAGGCCACGGAGCTGCTAAAGTCCCCACCCTGGACCAGACCCACCGGGGGCTGTTCTCCCCCTGACTGCACACTGGAATCTTCGGGGACTGTTCCTGACTATGGGTGCCCTAGGGTCCCACCCCTGAATCTGATTTAGTTGGTCTGGAGGAGGCCTGGGCTTGCAGGTTTTAAAAGTTCCCAGTGATTCTAAGGTGCGGTGGAGATGCAGAACCACTGATGGAGCAGCTGCACAGTTGTGGGAGAACTTACACAGCCCCTCTGATCCTGCTTGTGGAAATCCGCTTTGCTTTTCAAAGTGAAACAGCAAATTCTCATTAAGTTCAAGTTTCTGATCTTTAAAATACTTGCTTCTAAGGGGCTGAAATTTCCACTTGCTATGTCGTGTGGTGATGGGGAGCCTGGTAAGAACCTAGGATGAGTGTCCAGGCAGGCGCTGTCATGGGTGGGACGGTGTCCCTGAAACTCACATGTTGAAGCCCTAACCCCCACTACCTTAGAATGTGACTGTATTTGGAGACAGAGTCTGTGCAGAGGTACTTAAGTTAAAATGAGATTGTTAGGGTGGACCCTAGTCCAGTGTGACTGGTGTCCTTACAAGAAGCGATTAGGATAGAGACAGATGCCAGAGATGTGCATGCAGAGGGGAGAGGCCATGTGAGGACACAGGGAGAAGGTGGCCATCTGCGAGCCAAGGAGAGAGGCCTCAGGAACAACCGAACCTTCCAATGCCTTGATCTTGGGCTTGTAGCCTCCAGAACTGTGAGAGATAAATGTCTGTTGTTTAAGCCATCCAGTCTGTGGTAGTTTGTTATGGCAACCTGACCATAACAACGCAGGCACCAAAGCGAGAGCCGGCTGTCACTGTCCCATGGAGTCAAGGCTCAGAGGAAAGGGCCCGACAGGAAGCAGTGGGGAAGGGGAGGTGGGAGTGGGAGGACGTCACTCTAATCTCTGCCCCTCCTCCCCATGCTGGCCAGGCCGGGGCCTGTGCTCTGGGTTGCCGCTGGCTGTGGATAAAGTCAGGGGCACGTGTTTGCTGCCTCCGAGGGCTGAGCTCAGCAAATGCTGAGGAGGCCTCAGCTTGCCCCGGGAAGGGTGAGCCAGCTGCGAGGCTGGGAGTGCAGAGGATCGACACGACCCACCCGGCCTGGAATCTCAGAGCCCTCTCAAGGGGCAGGTCCAGGAGCTTTTGTCAAGATGGCTTTCCCTCAGTCCATCTCGGTCACACTGTGAACCTGCAGAAAACTAGGCCAGGTCTGCTTAGCTGGATTGAGAAACCTAATTATTGTTTTTCTATTTCTGGGCAAAATGTGCATAATGCATTTGTGTGTGTTTGTGTGTCTATTAACAACCGTTATCTCTGGGGTGTGAAATTATGGGTAATTTTTGTCTTCTTGTTATACTTTTCCATATTTTCAAACTTTCTCCAATGGGCATGTGTTCTTTATTTTTATAATCCGAAAAAAAGCAATAAAAAATGACAAAAACACTGTAATCAAGAAGCCCAAGTGCTTGAAGAATGGACCACTCTGAAGAAAAGATATATAGAAAAAACAGGAAGAAATGACATTAGGATATTCCTCACAGTTGCTGCTGGATTCTTAACCTCTTTAGGCTCTAGATTCGCTCCGAATGAGTAAATTTAGGAACCTCAAGACCACGTTGGAGCCAGCGTGAGAGCGAAAGCCACGACCCGACCCCAGGGCACAGCAGATCTTCGTGCACCCAGGGTTGCGGGCAGCTGGTGGCCCTCTCCCCCGTGGCCTGATAAAGCTTCTCAGACATCAGACCACATTCTGCCCCTCCCCGGAGAGGCGAGCTTCCAAGTTCCTCAAACAGTAACCAAAGCAAGTTACGAGTGAAAGTCATCGGCTCTTCTCACGAGTGGGCAGCCGAGAGTCGCCACCCCCCCCCCCCCCCCCCCCCCCCCCCCCC
>NW_007726327.1:767394-775083 GCF_000696425.1 Galeopterus variegatus
CCCCCCCCCCCCCCCCCCCCCCCGCTCATGTCGGTCTCAGAACAAAGCCAGTTTCTCTCTTCAGTTGAAATACAGAGAAAACAAGGCTTTTTTTTTTTTTTTTTTTTTTTTTAAAGATGACCGGTAAGGGGATCTTAACCCTTGACTTGGTGTTGTCAGCACCACGCTCAGCCAGTGAGTGAACCGGCCATCCCTATGTGGGATCCGAACCCGCGGCCTTGGTGTTATCAGCACCGCACTCTCCCGAGTGAGCCACAGGCCGGCCCAGAAAACAAGGCTTTGCTGGTGGGGGCCAATTGCATCATTATTTAATAAATTCCCTCATTCATTTATTCCACAAATGTCGATTAAGCCCTAAGTATCAGACGCACTGTGCCAGGTACTGTGCCAAGTGCTTCGCGTGTGTATTATATTTACTCCTTATGACCCTCTGAGGGACATCACATGACTGATGAAGATGCTTGAACCAGGATTTCTACCCACCCTGGCTCTGGTTCCAGATCCTGCACGTCTCTACTGCCCCAATCCTGCCCGAGGTGTAGATGCGTGGACATGAAAAGCCCTGGCTCCTGCCTTGGGGGCATGGGCTCAAGTGAGGAGAGTCAGACCTGTAAACAAGTAAGGGTCATAAGATGGTCAGGTGCAGAGACCAAAGTGTGTTCAGGGCACGAGGAGGGAGCGGCCCACCCGCCCAGGGGCAGGGCAGAGGTTTATGAAATGCTTCCCTGGGGGTGGCCTTGTGAGGCCGATGAGTGCGACTGATTGTGTGTGAGGGAACAGAAGCTGATGGTGAGGAGCTTATTACAGGCCAAAGGAGCAATGGCAGCAGCAGGTGCAGAAGTACAGACATCCTGGGACTGGCCAGGTGCAACAAAAAGAGAAAAAAAGGAAAAGAAGTGCAGACAGATGCTGGAAACAGCCTGGAGTCCACCAGTCCATCAGCAGGAGAGTGGACAGATAAGCTGACTGTCATCTAGTGGAATATTACTCAGCAATAAAAAGGAACAAACAGACACCGAGACACACAGCATGGATGGGTATCAATGACATCGTGCAAAGAGAAGCCAGGTTCAAAAGATGAAGTCTTGTATTATTCCATTGTAGGACATTCTGAAGAGGCAAAAAGAGAAGTGGTTGCCTCTGGGGGTGGAGTGGGAGTGGGGACTGACTGAGAGGGTCACGAGGGAACTTTCTGGGGTTTCACTAGTGCTCTATATCTTGAGGGGAGTTTGGGTTACACAAGTGTATGCGTTTGCAAAAACTCATTAAATAGTGCCTGTGGTCGGCTGAATAACGGCTCCCCAGGAAGGCCATATCCTGACTGCCAGGACTTGTGAATCTGTTACTTCCCAAGGCAAAGGGACTCTGTAGACGTGATTAAACTGTGGACTTTGAGATGGGGGGACTTTCCTGGATGATCTGGGTGAGCCCGATGTGATCACAGAGTCCTCATAAGAAGAAGGCAGGAGGTGAAGTGAGTGTAGGAGACGTAGCAGCGGAAGCAGGAAGGGGTCATGAGCCAAGGATAGCTCTTTCCCACTTTTTTGTACGTTTGGAAATTTTCATAGTAATATTTTGGAGGAAAAGGCAGAGGCTTGACCCTCACTGGCGTGGTCAGGAGCTGTGAGCAGCTCTGCACGGCTGGGTTGTCCCTACTGGGCAGGAGCCATCGGCCAGTAAGAGGAAGAGTGCTGGGGGCATGGGAAGGAGACTTGGTGGCAACGAGGAGCTTCCGACAGGGAGCAACGGACAGGACTTGTGTTTTCACCTCTCCCTGCACAAGTCACACCCGGCCTGAAGTTTCCGAACAGCTTTTACTTGATAGGAAATGCAGACCATTTGGAAGGGAGTTAGGAGATGAGTCAGCATGAGTCGGAAAGGCTGCCCCTCAGCATCGGCCTCCCCATCAGTGGGGGAGCAAAGCCCAGGGCTCCTTCAGCAACACACACAGACTCGAGAGCTGGTAGTTTGCAGAGAAAGGGCAGTTAATTCTAGCCGTATGTTTAAGGCCTACCTGTTCTTGGGGGTAAACTACTTGAAGAAAAGAAACAATATATAAAACCCTGGTATAGACTGAGTAACTGAGATCTTTATTCAGCAAAATGATTATGAAAAAGCTCAGGATCAGGAGTAGAAGTGGTTTCACATCTCAGTTATGACATTTTCTAGCTGTGTGGTCTTAGACAAGTTACTGAACTTCTCTGAGCCTTAGTTTCCTAGTTGCAAAATGGGAATAACACTAGTCAGGGCCTCATTGGGTTGCTGCGAGGATTGTAATAAATGAGGTCAGAGTATTCACCATAAAGTACCAGGTGGTGCCTGGCGTGTGGTCAGTGCTCAGGAAGTGTCCAGCAATATCACAGTTGTTCACGGCTGCGTCGCAACAAATAGCATGGGAGCAGGGAGCTCATCTGTGCTCCTGGCTTATGCCATCCCTCCAGTGTCTTGAAAACGATTGTTAAATGTGTATCTTTAGTCTAGACTATCCTGAACTTCAGACCTACACCCCCAGTTTCCTCATGGGCATTTTAACTTGCCTGTTCCACAGGTACAGCAAACTCAACAAACTCCCAGCAGAACACATTGCTCTGTGCCTCCCTGATCACGGGGAGTGTCACCACCGTCCACCCAAATGCATCGGAGAGCCCTGCCAGACTCACGCTTCTTCCCCTGCCAGCCACACCCAACGCACCAGAAGTCCTATTTCCTAAGAATTTCCTTCATTTATCTCCTCCACTCCACTTCCCCTGCTATTGTTTTGGTTTATGCTTTCATTACATTTTACTTAAATTCCTGCAGTAGACCCGTCCTGGTCTTCCTGCTCCCAAACATGCCTCCTCCAATTTGTCTGTCCCCGCTAGAGTGACCTTTCCACAGTGGAAATCTGACCATCTGCTACCCTGCCCAAGTCCTCCAGAGGCCCCCCACTGGGATATGTGGGCTCATGTGCACCTCTGTGCCCTGACCATCAGTCGCAGCAATACCAGGCTACCTATGCTCCTCTCAGTCTCTGCACACATCTCTCTGCCTGGAATATTCCACACCTCCTGACCTTTGCCTCCCTCGATCATTTCCTTCCTCAGGCTGTGACCCCACCTGGTGTTGGCATCTGTATTAGTATGTCTCCGTTGCTTATAACAAAGTACCTGGAACTGGGTAATTTATAAAGAAAACAGAATTTATTGCTTACAGTTTTGGAGGCTGAGAAGTCCAATAGTCCAGGGAAAACATCTGGTGAGGTGACTCTACAGCAACGCAGGGTATCACATGGTGAGAATGGTGGAGTAGAGAGAGAGAGACTAACCTCCTCATTCACTGTCCTTTGAAAGCCACCAGAACCACTCCCATTATTCCAAGTATGGATCAATCCATTCAGGAGGGTACAGTCCTCACAATCCAATCACCTCTCCAAGGCCCCACCTTTCAACTACCACAATAGGATTTCCCACCCTTTTAACACTGGGGACCAAGTGGGGACCAAGCCTCCAATGCATTAAACTTTGAGGAGACACAATTCAATCCATAATATTCTTCCCCTGCATCCCCAAAACTCATGCCCTTTTCACATACAAATACATTCATTTCATCCCCAAAGTCTTGACTTTTTTCAACTCAAAAAGTCCAAAGTCTCAAGGTCCCCTCTGTGAAATCAAAACAAGTTATCTACTTCTAAGGTACAATGGTGGGACAAACATAGGGTACATATTCCCATTCAAAAAAGGAAGAAATAGGCCAAAAGAAAGGGGTAACAGGTCCCAAACAAGTTCAAAACCCAGCAAAGCACGCATCAAATCTCAAAGCTGGTGAATCACGTACCTTGACTCCATGCTTGGCATTCTCTGCACACTGGTGCAGGGCTTGTGTCCCCAAGTCCTCTGGCAGCTCTGCTCCTATGGCTTTCCTGGTCTCAGGACATGCTTCAGCTCTCACAGGCTGGTGTTGCAAGTAGCCACGCAGCTTCCTGAATGCTTTGCTGCTTATAAATCTCTTCTGCCAAATACCCTGGGTCAGCACCTTGAAGTTCCACATTCCATAAAACTTTTGGGGCATGAACAGAATGCAGCCAAATTCCTTGCTAGTTCATAGCAGGGGTGATCTTTGCCCCAGTTTCCAATAAGTTCCTTCTCACTTACATCTGAGTTCTTTTCAGAATGGCCTTTATTGTCCGTATTCTATCGGCATTCTGCTCTCACTGTTTAACCAGTCTCCAAGAAGTTCTAAATTCCTGACCAGCATCTAGGCTTTTCCTAGCCTGTTCCTTCAAATTCCTCCAGCTCAACACCCAATTCCAAAGCTACTTTGATATTTTCTGGTATTTGTTATAAGCAACACCTCACTTCTCTGGTACCAATTTTCTGTATTAGTACATCCCTGTTGCTTATAACAAAATACCTGGAACTGGGTAATTTATAAAGAAAAGAAAATTTATTGCTTACAGTTTTGGAGGCTGGGAAGTTCAGAGAACACATCTGGTGGGGCAACTCTACAGCAATGCTTGGTGTCACATGGTGAGAATGGTGGAGCAGAGAGAGAGAGAGAGAGAGAGACTAATCTCCTCATTCACACTCCTTTTAAAGCCACCAGACCCACTCCCATTATTCCAAGAATGGATCAATCCATTCAGGAAGGTTTCCTACCCTTTTGACACGGTCACAGTGGGGACCAACCCTCTAACACATCAAACTTTGCAGGGACTCAATTCAATCCATAATAGCCTCCGTCATGCCCTCACCACTCGTATACTGAGGGACCATAACCTTCTTCTCTCACCTCTGCCTCCCCTGCGATTAGCTTTCCTGGCACATTGTAGGTACTATGTTTGTATATTGAGTGGAGTTGATTCCAGGCTCAAAGGAGAGTAAAATTGAAGAAAAAGAAAATTCAGTGTGTCAATTAAGGTCCTGTTAGGAAACAGATGGCGTTCTCAAAAGGGGGAATGAAGAGAGGTTTAATAAGGGCCTATTTACAAAGATGAGGCAGGATTAGGGAAATCAACAAGGGATGGCAAGCGCTTTGAAGGCAGCAGCGTTTTCATCCCTAGATGGGCAGAAGCAAGAGGAAGGAGCAATTACTAGGGCAGGAGAGACTTGCAGGACACAGCCACCTGCCAAGATCTATGGCCCTTGGCAGAAGAACAGTGCCATGCCAGAGTATGGCCTGGCACAGAGGAAATCAGGGGAACAAATACTTTGATCTCATCCAGATGCCAGAGCCACCCACACACTAAACTCGACCCCACGTCCATTGATGCAGTCCATAAAGGCCAGCCTGTCAGGGCACAGTGTAGCGTGAGAAGGGTGGAAAGTGGGTCTGGAGGGGCAAGGAAAACATCCCATGCACCTGTGAATCCTGGTTTCTTGCCCATAGACTGGGTCCAGGTCCCCCAATCTGAGCATGCAGGAGGGAAAGTGCTTGTGTGAGTGTAAACATGGCACCTTCTTTTTCCTGGCTCTATTTTTTTTCAACCAGAAAAGCAGCACTAGGAAGTAAGGAAGTCGAGGCACACTCTTGCTCTGGTAGAGCACAGGCACTGGGACCCTGAGAGACACTTCCCTGCTCTCCTTGATATTCTGTTTATTCCATGGGGGCTTCCCATGGCGAGCCAGGGTTCTTTTCTTAAGCCATAAGAAAGCTGGGACTAGGTTCTGTTGTTCACGGCGGTCAGGGGTGAGCACACCTACTGCAAACTCAGGAGTAAACTTTAAGTACCTTTCTCTTATTTTTGTCTTCAGTTCTGGCCACATGCACTATTAAGAAGCCTCATAAATCAAATCTCTAGGGCAGAACCTAATTGGTTTCCACATCCTCGGTTCTGAGCACCCAAACTCAATCCATGTGCTCTGCCTTCAGGCAGAAAACGTCAGGCCCCGAATCACGGGCAGGACTAACCTGAAGAAAGAATTTGGAGTCCCAAAGGAATTCTGTGCCCCCTGCGATCCAGCAATTCGCTGTCCCAGGTAAGGGAGTGACAGTAGAGCCTCAGTTCTGTTCCGCACAGGCAAAGGGAACGAGCTCGACCCAGGAGCTGGGTGGAGCTGGCCAGTGTCCGAGGACACCCGTCCTCTGGGACATCTCAGGTGGGGAACAGGAGCCTGCTGCAGTCAGGGCCGAGGGAGATGCAAACACACCTGGGACAGTCACAGTCCCGGCTGCTAGGCCGGCCACGAAGGAAGCGCAGCCTGTAGTCGTCCGCGTCGGGGGGGGGGGGGGGGGGGGCGCTTCCGTAGAGAGGACAGCGCTGCCTATTTGGGGAACAGTCGTACAAACAGATGGGAACAATCTCTGTCCATCGAGATGAGGTCCGACAGATTGCACACGACAGGCGAGGCTGCGTGTGGGGCGCCCGTCGGGGACACGTCCCTTGCCGGCAGCTTCAGCTCCACTGAGGCTCCAGGACCCCTATTGCTGCCGGCGGCCCGGGGACCTCGGCCTGCTCCCCGGCGGCCTTGCTGGCGGGATCCGGGTAGAGTAAAAGGCCCGGGGCGTGTCGGGCCGTGTCCTCAGGTGCGGATCAATCAGCAACTTCCTCGTTGCTAATGGACAACCTGCCTGCCGCTCACTCTCTAACAGCCAGTGAGGAAGGAGCTCCGCTCTAGGCGCCCTAAGCCCCGCCTCCCCGCCTTGGGAGTGCGAACAGCGCCCCCTCCTGGCCTGGTGGCGCAGCGTCGGGGAGTGCGCGGTTTTGGGTTCACTCAGCAGATATTTTATGTGTGTCTACTGTGGGCAGGCTCAGCGCCAGGTGCTGACTTCCTCTACAAGGCAGGGACAGACACGTGTCCCTCAAGTTCACTAGGGATAGCACCACCTTTCTAAATTCCTCTCATCTTTTCAGTTCTCTAAACCACATGACCCTTTATGAATTCAGCAGTGGAGTGAGAGTTCACACTGTTGGAGCATTTCTAGCTACTATGGCATTTTTTCTTTTCATTCAGTCTTTACGTTTAGCTGAGATAGGAGGTACTCAGATTCCATGGGTTTGGGTTTCAGAACACATCTCTGAGTCTCTAACCACTCCCCAAGGTCTGGCCCCTCTTCTAGGCCCTCCCCTGGAGGAGAGTCATTGTTGCTTATTGCACCTATTTTCAGCACCAAGACAGGGAGATTGAGCCTACAGGTGGCAGACTTATGTAACTCCAGTGGTTGAGCATGCTCAGTAGAGAGGAGTTTATGTGACTTACATAACCACCCCAGTGGCTGAGCATGCTCAGTGTAGTGTTTAGCTTTTGAATGACCTTCCACTGGCAGGCACTGAAGAGCTCTGAATATTTTAAAATTTTTCCAGTGAATATGTTGGAATTTAACCAACGAGCATGCTCTAGAAGAGACCAACTGAACATGTGCAGGACTAGGTTACATAACTGGGAACCATCCCCTTAGTTGAATATTCCTTAGATAGCATGAATATGTATAGATAGTGAAACTATAAAAATCGAATCCTGGGCCGGCCCGGTGGTGCACTGGATAGTGCGCCACTTGGGAAGCGCAGCGGCGCTCCCGTCCGAGGGTTCGGATCCCACATACAGACCGGCTCCCGCTCACTGGCTGAGCGAGGCACGGGAGCAACGCCGAGGCTTGCGATCCCGTTGCCGGTCCCCGGTCCGGTACGGGGGCAACACTGAGGGTTGCGATCCGTTGCCGGACATGGAAAAAAGACAAAAGACAAAAAAAAAAAAAAAAAAAAAAAAAAAA
>NW_007726327.1:775290-791824 GCF_000696425.1 Galeopterus variegatus
AAAAAAAAAAAAAAAAAAAAAAAAAAAAAAAAAAAAAAAAAATCGAATCCTGGTAGAAGGTCGGGCTGTTGGTCACTCTGTGTGGAAACAGCCCGCACTTCACCTGTGAGGAGTGTATACTTTACTTTTCGTATTAAACTTGTGTTTGGCAGACTGCTGTTAACTCTGGAACCAGCCTGCACTTTGTCTGTGAAGTATGTTATTTCTTACCTTTGTATTAAACTGGCTGCAACTCCCACTCAGTCTCTGGACCTAGGCTGCACTTTCCCAGTAAAGTCTGTATTTCTTATTCTTTACATTAAACCTGTTTTCACTTTTTACTGTGACTCTGCTTTTGAATAGTTTCCTGTGGTGGAGTCACGAACCTGGCAGAGGATGGGGTGGGTTGATGTTGGCTACTGGACCTCCCCAGACCCTCCTCTGATATCATAGCCTCAGCTTCTTTTACTGCATTTTCCAGCATTGCCTGGCTTCACATGTTCCTAGAATAGCAGCATTCCTGATGTTGGTTTTATTTATTTTTTTCTCCTTGAAAGGGCTGCTCACCATATGATTCCTCTTCTAAATTGTGGTTCTCAGTTTTGGGGAATGTGTTTCCAGCTTGCTAGACTACTTAACCAGAGGATATGGTTGGGATGTGTCTGTATCCGTGTCTGTGACACTAATGGGACATGAGGAACCCCATTTAGGTCTAAAAGAGGGACTTTATTACCTAAAGGAGGTGGTCATTTAGCTATGGCTCTTAGATTTGGGTCATATCATTTCTGATATTCAAGTCAGATTATATCCAGATGATATCAAACACCTGTCCAAGGCACTATACCACTTCAATGGAGTTTTCATTCCTTTTGCCCTTAAGATTTGTTTAGAGATCTTTAACCTTGGCAGAATTTTGAGTTCTTTATTTTTCTTTTTAATTATGAAATACATATGCAAATGACATTACCCATATAAATATGGTTGTATGAATAATTATAAAGCAAACTTGTATAGCACCAAATCAAGAAATAGCTCATTGTCCCAGAAACACCCCCAATCCTCTAACAACCCCCTCCCTTTCTTCTTTGCTCCAGAAGTGACCCATATGATGACTCCTGTGCAAATTACTTCTTTGATTTTCTATAGACTCATTTTTTGCCATCTGTGTATGCATCAATCCCTAAAGGTTATAGATTGGTTTTGTATGTTTTGGACTTTATATAAACAGAATCTTACCAAAGGTGTTTTTTCATGTAGTTGTGGGCTGTTCACTGCTGTGTAGTTTTCTGCTCTGGGAGTTTGCAACAAGTGGTATATCTCTTCTAGTGATGGCAGATTTAGGCTTGTTTCCAGCTTGGGGATTTATGAAAAATGTATCTATAAATCTGTCTGTGCACATGAGCTGGTGTGTATTCCTTGGAATGCAATGGTGGAGTTATAAGTCACATATTTCGACTTTACTAGTTCATGCATGAGCTAGTGGTTGTTTTCAAAGTGTTTGTATCAGTTTACATTCCTGCCAGCAGTGGACAAGAGTTCCCATTGCTCAACATCTTGACCAACACTTGCTATTATCAGACTTTTACATTTTTGCTAAATATGGTGGATTCGCTTATGTTATATTATTGTGGTTTTAATTTCACTTTACCTGAATATTGATGAGGTTGAACACATTTCCTATGTTTATTGGCCATTTGGATTTGCTTTGATGGTCTACTCAGGTCTTTGGCCAATTTTTCTGTCGGGTTGTCTCCCGTAATGATTTATAAGAATTCTTCATATGAACTTGCTGGTATTTGACTATTTCTGACCTACAAAAAATGGTGGTTACATATAGCTCAACTTAACACCTCTGGACACTGGTCCTTTGTTAATTATGTGCTGGCAAATATTTTATCACATTACATGGCTTATCTTTTTGTTTTCTTCCTTTATTCATTATTTGAGCATCGGGAGTTTTTAATTTTAGTGCAATTGGATTTATCAGTCTTTTCCTTTATGGCTGGTGATTTTTGTGTCTTGTCTAAGAAATCCTTGTCTTTCGGGCTGAAGGTGACCAGATTGTATTGGGGGCTTGAGGCTGTGTTCTTGGGGCATTCCACTTTGGGCCCTGGGTCACACTGCTTCCACTGAGGAGGGGGCAGACCTTGGCTAGGTGGGGGAGGGAAGAGAGGCTGCTCCTGGGCTCTTTTGGTGGTGGCATTCATGTTTCCGAGATCTTTTCCTGCAGATTGTTTCTATAGCCTTCTTTCAAGTGCAGAGGGTCTTCCCAATGAATTGGCAGACCTGCGTCTCACTGGGCCAGGCTTGGGGCAGGACTGAGGTGACAGCACTGTGGATGCTTGGGCAGGGTGGGCTTTGACAGGGGCTGACTCTGGCTCGGAACTGGAAACTCTTTCCTGAAGTGTGTGTCCTGAAGCAGACGAGGCAGGACAGAGAGAAAACTAGGTGGAGACAGTGGTGCATTAGGAAAGACCCCACCTGTCCTCTAATCCTGGGGTTTGGGAGGGGGCAGTGGCATAATTCCATGGTTGTGACCAGTTGGCTCAAGCGGAGCAGGTGGTGCGGGGTGTGCCTGATAGAAGAGAGGGAAGATATCATGACTTCTTGGCCCTTACTCCTCAACGTCGCCACAGGCTGGAGGGAGGCAGAAGACTGTCCCACCTGTTTAAGATCCATTTCCGGTACCGACGGTGCCTGCCACACGGGAGGGAGTAGTAGGTATTTGTTCAATCAATGAATAAATAATTTTCAAAGCATTGTGTGAAAAAGTTCATTTTTTCTTTTCCATTTTTTCCTGAAGAAAACTTTTTAAAGCCACTAGGTGGCAGGATGAATCACATCTAGATGGCTTACAAGAGAGAATTCAGATATGGAGCCAGGCATTTAAATTGAAATTCAGTAGTGTTCTACTTCTGTTTTTAATGATTAAGTTTACTAACCATACTGTCCTAAGAAACATTTGCAGAGTGAAACTGAAATAAAGACCCTGGAAAATTACCTTCTCCCCCAAGCTAAAGATGGCATAAATGTTGCTTCTACGTGTTTCTAAATCAGTCCTTCTGTGGCCAGACTGGATGCAAACTCTCTACATTCCTCATTCAGATCAACGGATGGCAACCCAGTGTGTTCATCTGCTCAGGAATGGTGTTTTTCTGTCAGAACCCGCCCTGCTGATCGCATCTGGAGATCGGAGTCGACCCCTCCTTGACCTGCCCCCGCTCCCCGTGCTCTGTTCCCGTCAACTGCCCGCCTCCTTCCTGACAGCCTCACCAAGTCCCGGATTTAGGTTTTCTCTTCTGCAGGAAATGAGGTGTCACGCTGCCCCTCCCCTTCATTAAAAGAAGAAAAAATTCGAAAGCAATCTGTGTATTTGAAAATACAGCTGACGCCACAGGCTCAAGGTTCCTGCCTTGATGGGGAAAATGAATACAGTAGTCTCCCCCTTACCCGCCTGGGTTACATTCCAAGATGCCCAGTGCATGCCTGACACTGTGATTGCTGTCCATCGGGCGTGTTTCTGTTCATGTCTTCCACAGATTTACTGACTTTTCCATCTTCACTAAGCATTTATCAGGCACTGTGGCTATAGCTTTTGCAGTTTGAGATGCGTCAACAAAACTAGCATGAATTTCTTTTTCCTTCTTCATAATAGCACAGATGGAAGATTGGTTCTTACCTAGATCTTAGCAACCTCAGCATATGATTTTTTTCTTTCCTTGTGAAGTTGACAACTTTCACTTTTTCCCTTTAAAGGAAGCACTTTACACTTTCTGTTTGGCATGTCTGAATCTCCAGTATCACTCCTCTTGTGCTTTGGAACCATCATTAAGTAGAATAAGGGTGACTTGCACACAAGCAATGTGACACTGTGACAGTCAACCTGATGACCAAGATGGCTGCTAAGTGACTAACAGGTGGGATGTCTACAGTGCAGACATGCTGGACAAAGGGAGGATTTGCAACCCAGGTGGGACAGAGCAGGATGGCGTGAGATTTCATCATGTCACTCAGACTTGTGAATTGCTTATTTCTGGAATTTTCCATTTAAATTTTCAGACCACAGTTGAACCTAGGTAACTGGAACTGCAGAAAGCAAAACTGTGGATAAGGGGGAACCTGCTGTATCCACATCTGGAAATAACTTTGGGATGTTGAGATAGACACAGGCAAATAATCCCAAACTTGTCTCCTTATCATTATAGTAAAACTGACCTTTTTTTTTCTTTCTGTGTACAGTTTGGTGAATTTTAGCACATATAGATTCCAACACCATGATTAGGTTAAAAAAACAGTACCATCACCACCCAAATCCCCCTTGTGCTATCTCCTTTTTTTAGTCATATCCCCCTCCCGCCCCAGACCCCAGAGAAATCATCGATTAGTTCTCCATCACTACAGTTTTTGCTTTTTGAGAATATCGTATAAATGGAATCATGCAATATATAACCTTTTGAGACTGGCCTCTTTCCTTCAGCCTAATGGCTTTGTGATTCCTTCATGTTGTTATGTGTATCAATAGTTCATTCTTTCCATTGCGAGTAGTAGTCTAGTGTGCAGATGTTCCTGTGGTTTGTTTATGGAAGAATATTTGGGTTGCTTCCAGTTTTGGGAAATTATAAACAGAGCTTCTATAAACATTTATGTACAGTCTTTTGCATAAATATGAGCTTTAAGTTTTTAGAGTAAATACCCAGGAATGGTATCACTGAGTCATAGGGCGTAGGCTTAAATTTGTGGGAAGCAGCCAAACTATTTTCCAGAATGGCTGTACCATTTTGCATTCCCATCAACATCTGGTGTTGTCCGTGTGTTCTATTTTACCTCTTCATATGGTGTGTAGTGGTATCTGATTATGGTTTTAATTTGGATTTACCTAATGCCCAGTGAGGCTGAATATCTTTTCACGTACTTTTTTTTTGCCATCATATATGCTCTTTGGTAAAGTATTCAAGGTTTTTGCTCATTTCTAAAACCTGGGCTGTTTGTTTTCTTTCTGCTGAGTTTCAAGAGTTCTTTATATCTTCTGGATACAGCCCTTTGCCACATATATGGTTTGCGAATATTCTCTCCCAGTATGTAGCTACATTAGGGCTAATAAAAAGCTTGAATAGTATAAAAGGGCTGGAGGAGGTATTGTAGAACCTTTCTAGCACTTATGAGAGGTAAATTAACACCAATTGCTAAACATAGAAACTGGATAAATTTCAATATTCATTTAGAAATTAATTTTATGATGCTGTCCTAAGTATTAAAATACAGGTTATACTTAAATCATTCAAAGTTTGGCATGTTCACACATGTGCACAAAGTATTTGATAGATATTTACACACTGGGAGACACAATTATGGTCTGACTTTGGAGTTTTGGCAGATCTGGGTTCAAATTCTGGCAAGTTTCCCTACTAGCTTTTTTTGGGTGCGTGTGATCCGAACCCTCGGGCGGGAGCGCCGCTGCGCTTCCCAAGCGGCGCACTATCCAGTGCGCCACCGGGCCGGCCCGTAGCTTGTCTTTTAACAAAGTCTTTTGCAGACCAAAAGTTATTAATTTTGATGGAGTCAAATTCATCAACTTTTTTCTTTTGCGGCCCATGCTTTTAGTGTCGTGTCTAAGAACTTTTTGCCTAACTTCAGGTCATAAAGATTAATTTGCCTCTCCAGATACATTTTCCACCTTTTTCTAGTCTGTTTTGTGTCTCAAATTGGTATCTTATATGGATCATGTTACCAGCTTTCATGTCTTTTGACTTCCTGTTGGGTTTGGCCAATGGGGAACTCTGGCAGGAGATCAGAAGGAGGTAGTTTTTTTGTTTGTTCTCCAGGATCCCTCGCTGCAAGGTCACCCCAGGCTGGCCGTGTCTCTGTATGGAAGGTGACAGCTCAAAGCAAGCACCATCTCCATCAGCTTTCTCTGTCTCTGGATGAAGCACAGAATTACTACCTTGCCTGAACTTGGACCTGGAGAAAAAAAGGGCCACTTGGTTGACAGTTTTACATTAACTGATAGAATTAATGACTTTCACACTAGTCCTTGTATTTGTAACTTTGAAATTACCTCAGACATAGGGAGTCCTAGTATGTGATTTTTAATGCAATTATCATTCATACAGAAGAGTACGATTTTGATAGTAATAATAATGGTGGTGATGATATAGTCACCATCAGAGTTAAGGAAGAGAATAGGACCACTGCTCTGGACCTCTGTGTAGTTCTCTGCGGATGCACCGCTTCCCCTCCCCACTCACCCCTGCCATGTGGAACCTGCTGTCCTGACTTTTGTGTTATTCACCCCCTGGCTTTTCTTTCTGTTTTTGAGATATTGGATGTAAGTAACACATTCTTTGATTGTGAAGAACTGAGTAGCAAGCACAGAGCTGAGAGTGTCAGGAAAGGCCAATACTGCCATTCCTAAATGAATATCATGGACTGGTCTCAGCTTTCATCGGAATTAGCAGAACCCTTTCTGGGGAAGTCAGTGCAAGGTCACATGTGAGTCTGGGGACACGCAGCACTACTATCTTCAAGGCAGCTGGCAAGGCTGTCTTGTGGGTCAGGACTATCGTCAGTGAGTCATCATGGTGACCTCCTGCTCATTGGACTCGAAGAGATCAAAACAGAAGACTTCCGTTGGGGGGTGAGGGGGGGGTGATATGAACGTCCTCAGCGTACCCAGGTGGTAGGATATGGTGAGACACACACGTGGTCCAGGCAGTTCGAGGAAAATAAGAACCTGGCCGCCTCTCTCTCTGGCCCGATGCTAGCTGCTCACTTCCCTGACTCTGGTTTTACACATGTTGTCCCAAACAAGGCTTCTTGCATTGACACCTTTTAACAATACAAAACCAACCTTCAATGAGCTAGAATCAAGTTGTGCTTGCCAGCTTCTGCTCTGAGAGATAGTCATCCTTTAAATGATGGATTTTATCCACAATGTGCTGACTGGACAAGCTTAGCACTCATTCTTTTTGAAGTGAACATGTATTAATTAGAATGACGTCTGGCTGTGAGTCACAGGAGATGTAAAATAACCCAAGTCGCTTTCTCCATGAGCATCTAGGCAGGTAGCCATGGCAGCCCCAAACATGTATGTTTTATTCACGGATCATGCTTTTTCCGTCCTGTTGCTCTCCAATGAATGGACTCCATTCCCAAATCCCCTCGTGGCCCAAGATGGCTTGCTCTAGGTCCTGCTGTCACATTTGCATGCCAGGCATCAGAAAAGAGAGTGCAGGGGACAAGGAACACAACCTTTCTCTTACTGGGTGCTTCCCAAGAGGTGCATACGCTACTTCCTCTTAAATCTCATTGCCTAGAATCAAATCTCCAGAGGAGGTCGGGAAATCTAGTCTTGACTCTGAGAAGTTATGTGCCCAGTTAACGTCCAGGGACCTATTGCAAGGAATAAAGGAAGAAAGAATGAAAGTTGCGGTGGATACATTCTCTGCCAAAGGCCACTTCAGTGCTGTCCCTATGAGCTGAAACCACACCTTCCGTGGGTTTGCACAGGTCAGTCCCACTGATAATTTATATATCTCTGGTTTTCCTAATGCCTGTTTTAGAAGTTTGAAGGAGGGGGATTGTATTCCAATTTTGGGACTCTGTTCTATTTCCTTTGAAATAAGGAGAGAGAATTTGTGGATTGGTGAGTTCTCTCTGTTCTCCCCAATTTTTGTGGTCAGTAATCCACATTTATTTGACAGATTTGTATTGGGGTGTCCAATTTTTAGACACAGCTATACTTCTATTTGTCATTCAATCTTCACATTAGCCCTTGGTTTTAGGTGCAATTACCCACATTTTACAAATGCTCAGGAGGTTTTAGTAACTGATCCAAGGCCAAGGAGCTAGCAAGTAGTGCCAAGATTTGTGCTCAGGTCTCTGAACGCAGGTGCAGAGCTCTCTCAGAGCGCCATTCTGGCTTCCTTTTCCCTGCTGTCCCTGGTATAGCTCTACCAACTTGAGTCACAGTCTGGTTTGACTGCTTGCCTTGTCCAACTATCTGGGTTTCAGGGGACACTTAAATTGTCTTTGGTTTTTTTATCTTCTGTATCAATTTGAGAACTGGCCAAAGACTAAGAAAACCCTGTTGAGATTTTGATTGGGATTGCATTGAATTTATGCATCAATTTGGAGGGAGATTCCATCTTTACAAAACTGAATCCTCCCATCTATAAACATGGGAGGAGGCAAAGATGTTCCATGAACATCTATGAACATTTCCATTTGTTTAGGTATTCACAAACTTTTTCAATAAAGTATTTTGATTTTATCATTGTCTTGAGTATCTAGATTTATTCCTTGGTACCTTATAGTTTTGTTGCTGTTGTAAATGGTTATTTTTTTTCTTTTTCCTTTAAAAAAAAAAACCCAGCAAGGAGTTCATTTTTCTCATACAAAGATATTCAAAGATAAATCTTCCAGCACTAGATATGGGTTCCTAATTCCAGGAGGATTTATAACAATAAATGAAATGCGAGAAGGGGAGAAGGCAAAGGGCAGAAGGTGGAGAGAACCAAACAATCACTCTGTTCCCAGGGACTTCTCTTGATTTCCCGTTGGCTGAGAGTGTGGGCCATGAGTTGCAAGGAAGGCTGGGGGTGGTGACTTTTTTTTTTAAAAACAGGGTACATGGCTGCCTTGAATAACAAAGCTGGATTTCTGTTAGTGAGGAAGGAGAGAATGACTATTAGATTGGTCACGAGTGGCCTATTTTTTTTTTTTTTTTTTTTTTAAAGATGACCGGTAAGGGGATCTTAACCCTTGACTTGGTGTTGTCAGCACCACGCTCTCCCAAGTGAGCGAACCGGCCATCCCTATATGGGATCCGAACCCGTGGCCTTGGTGTTACTAGCACCGCACTCTCCCGAGTGAGCCACGGGCCGGCCCCCACGAGTGGCCTATTCATCTCTAGGACTGCTCTTTACCTTAAAGTCTACTTGATAAAACCGTACCGATTTGGTTGTTACATCTTTTCCCACCCATCCTTTTACTCTTGGTCTTTCTGCGTTCTTGTTATAGACGTGTTTCTTATAAATAGCATATGGATGAATTTTATAAAAATACAATCTATCTTTGCATTTTAAATGGACTATTTACTCTTTTTCTGCTTTCCATTTTGTCTTGCTTTTGAAAATATTTCTTATCTCCTCTGTTTTCTTATTTTGCATTGATTGAATTTTTTCTCATTCTTCATTTTTCTCCAAGTTTAAAGTTTTGTGATTTTTTTCTATTCTTTTAGTAATTACCTTTGAACTTTTAATAAAGCACTTAGCTTAAATTTAAATATTTGAACGAGGTGTTAGTTGACTAAATACAAAAATGAATGAGCTAACAAAGGCTAAATTTAATCAACATCTTTACCTCTTTTCCAAACAATGCAAGGATTTTATAACTCTTTTTTTTTTTTTTTTTTTTCTTTTTCCNGCGGGAGCGCAGCTGCGCTTCCCAAGCGGCGCACTAGCGCAGTGCGCCACCGGGCCGGCCCGGATTTTATAACTCTTTAATTTTAGTTATTTCTTGCCAGGAGGGGAATGATATAATTTTGCTGTTTCTTCTAGTTAATGTCACTTGAATGCTTTTAATAATTCTTTTTGTTTTCTAAAGTTTTAGTTTATGTGTTTAGGTGAGGATTTCTTTTTATCTATGTGGCTTTGTTTTTGTTGTGCTTCTCTCTGAAAATTCTTGTGTTTTACTAATTCAGGAGATTTCTCAGCCATTATGTCTGAATATTTTTTTCCTCTCATTCTCTGTAGTTCATCTTGGAATTCTGCTTAGACATGTGAGATCTAAATGTCTCATATTTCTATTTTCCATTTTTTTTTTCTGTTTGAGCTGTATTCTCAGTAATTCCTTCAGAACTATCTTCTACTTCACTATTTTTCTCTATGGCTATGTCTAATCAGTTTATTGGAGTTTTTATTTGAATTACTATAATTTTTATTTCTAGAAGTTCTCTTTGGGTTTTGAAAAAATATATTTGATCATTTAAAAATTTTCTCTTATTTTTGCTAATACTTTAATTCTCCTTTTTATTTATTTAAACATACTAAACATGCTAATTCTGTATTCCACATTTAAAAATGACAATAACTGAAAGACCTGTACTGCTGATTTGATGTTTGTAATTGATGTTGAATCTCAGGGATTTTAAAATTTTCTTTTCTTTTTTTCTGTGAAGCCATGCTTTAGGAATTATTTGAGGCCTTAGTTGAAGATGAATTTCTCCAGATGGATTTTTGCATTTGTTTCTGACAGGTGTCTGGGTTCACTACCATCTTGAGGACCTTTAAATTTTTTTCTCAGAATTTAAGATCAGTTAAATAGTGGTATTCAATCCATAAGTCATGTTAGGGCCAGCTTATATTCACAAATCTTCGTCTCGCCCCTTTCACCAAGAGTTTGTCATTTTCCTTGATGGGGTGGATTGTTTCCCCCAATTGTTTACTGAGATTGCAGATTTATATAGGGTTTTTACTTTGACTCCCCAGTTTAAGTGACTTTAGCTTTGTTGACTGTCTTTATCAAAGTTATTAAGTGTACTTTTGGGTTACAAGAGGTTGGCAGATGCTTTTAGGGCAGTGTGCAGGAAAAAGTTAACACAGAAGGTTGCTCTTTACAAGGTCCTGCTTGCATGGTCAGCATTTGGCTGTCCTCTCAGAATTTGGCCTTTGGGGGGCCGGCCCGGTGGCGCACTGGATAAGTGCGCCACTTGGGAAGCGCGGCGGCGCTCCCGCCCGAGGGTTCGGATCCCACATACAGACCGGTTCCCGCTCACTGGCTGAGCGAGGCGCGGGAGCAACACCGAGGGTTGCGGTCCCGTTGCCGGTCCCCGGTTCGGTGCAGGGGCAACACTGAGGGTTGCGATCTGTTGCCGGACACGGAAGAAGACAAAAAGACAAAAAAAAAAAAAAAAAAAAAAAAGAATTTGGCCTTTGGCATGTTCCTATGCTAATAAGGTAGTTTTGTGTGCTGGGTCACTGAATTCCACTCTATCAGCTTGCCTAGACTGTTTGTACAAATAATGTAATTTCAGGTGGATACCTGCTTTTCTTTTGGGAGTCTTGGATTGCAGTAGCTGTACAGGTGGAGAGTGTACCACCGTGGACATCCCCCAATCAAAACCTTGGTCTCTGAGTGTCACACGGGTTTCCCTGGCAAAGACACTGACATGTTACTGTGTGGCCACTCACCAGTGGGAGGATGTGGGAAGCCTGTGTCTGGATTCCTCCAGAATCCACCTAAGGTGTCTTTTCCCCTTGTTGATACTGCGCTGTGCTGTTCTGCTGTAGTAAAACTTTGCCACGAGCACAACTACATGCTGAGCCCTGTGGTCCCTCAAGTGGAGCACTGAGTCTGTGTGTGGTCCCTCAAGTGGAGCACTGAGTCTGTGTGTGGTCTTGGATTTCAAGATTCAGCTCTCTGAATTCATGACCCGAATTCTGTTATGACCTTTGAGGGTTTCCCTCATTTTCTTGATAGTTTAGCTATTAATTTAAAAATATTTGATTGATATTTTATCTAGCAGTTTTATGTATATTTTAATGGGGCAATTATTCAGAGTTTCTATTTCACCATGTTATTGAATGTCCTATCTTATTTTTAAAATGATTGCATTTTTGGTGTTATATTGTCTACTTCTTAATATTTCCAAATAGTCAAAATAAAAATTTCAAGTTTCAAATTGCCAAGCATTCACCTTCTTAAATCTGAATGGCAGGAAGTGCGGCTCAGAGTCTCAGCCCCTCATCCTTTGTCCCTAGGCATTTGGACCTACAGCCACAGGACCAGCTTCGGAGAGACTCTAGTTCCAGATCCAGTAACTCTAGACCCAGGAAGGAGGTTAGGGAGCTGGGGGAGGAGCATTTTAGGTGTGCTGTGGGATTGTTCTCTACTGTGTCCCCCAGCCAAGAGTGATGTCCTGGAATAACTAAGCAAGAAGCTGGAAGCAATAATACGAGTTTATTATCAAATTACTGCTCAGGATGGTGAAGGTGAGCAAGGAAAGGGTAAGCACTGCTATGATGGTTGGGTGGAGCAGGGCAGTGGCTGTGGTCATGGAGGAAGGACAGTGGGGGTGACTGGACCGTCCCTTTTGCCCGGTCTGGTTCTTCTTCCAGGAGCCAGGTGAAGGGACACCCAGTGCTGGAGCACCAGGCACACATGCTCAGGAGAGGCAGAGCTAGATCCCACTTACTTCCAGCAGATTCTTCTGGTCTCTTTCCTAAGGGAGGGGAGGGCAAGACAACCCAGGTTGGGGGAGAGAGTCAAATGCTCTGCTCCAGGGCAGCTTAGTTTTGGAGCCAGCCCAGGTCCAGCACTGGCTGCATGGTACCAATAGCCTGCATTGGATTCAAAAAGCCCCAAAGGCCTAGCATGGATAGGGGCCTCCCTGGCTTCCTGGTGTCTTTGGCTTGAGGGCTAAGGGACAGGGGCTCTCCAGGCTGGGCCACCACTGGGGTTGAAAGACAGGCATGATGTTACTTGTGACTTGTGTCATGGGCCCTTTTCTCCTCCCCAAACCATCCACTCTCCATTCCTGTCTCCTCTGAACAGCTCTGCTGCCTTAACCAACAGATACACACTTTAGTGACTCACCTCCGTATGTAGGAATTTTCTCCAGCAGAACAGAAACAGAGGAGCCAGACTTGCCAGAAGCAGCAGGATCCAGACACCCAAGAGCATGGCATGAAGGCTTATGATCAGGGCCTGGGGACAGAGGACCAAAGCCATAGGCACCAGAGTGACAGCTGCCTTACTGCTCTGTCCCCATGCTCTTCACCAACACAGGTCACTCTCCACCCCTTCATCTCCAAGTCCGTGGCTTCTGGAAGCGGGTCAACACATCCAGTGTGCAGAATGTGGCCAGGAACCCCTCTCCTTCAGCCTCAGTGTCCTTCTCTGTACAGTGATGGGCTTGGGCTGTGCTTTGATTCTCTGATAACCCCCAAGACTCGAGGGGATCAAGGGAGCGTGTGCCTCGAACACTTCTGCAGCACTTCACACACTTGCAATGTTGGTTCTATGAACGTTATTTTAATGTTTGTTTTTGTCATGAGTCTGTAACACTCATAACTTCAGGAGTTTTGTCAATGCTGCATCATTGGAGACAATAACCAAACATGGAGCAGAACAGGTAACACCTATTTCCAATGGACAGCCTTATTATTGTCCTGGTCCTGGCCCTCCTTGCCCCTGCCTGCTGCTGCCCCCTTCCCTCGGTCACCTACCGCCAGCATGTTCACGTAGGAGAGGCACTGGTGTAGCCTTCTGACTTCTTCTGGATTCTCAGTGATGGGGATCTGGGTGGCCCAGCTCCTCTGGGGGGAGGTGTTACAGACATAATCTCCAGAAAACAAGTCAGGCCCCAAATCCCTGGCCTCAATGACGATGGCGGCAATGGCTGTGGAGAAAGCTGCCAGCTTGAGCAGGGTCTTCAGCAGGGCCTAGGGAGGGGAGGGGACAGAGGGGGCCACTGTGATTCAGTTTCTCTTGGAGCCCAGTCTGGGGAAAAGAGGGCAAGGCCCAGTGGAGCCTGTGTGTGACAGGGCAGAAGGCTTGGGGTGGCCTCCAGCCTGAGCCTGGTTCCCTCCCTTCCCCTTCCTTGAACTCACCCAGCAGGTGCCACCCCGTCTCTCGTAAATGAAGGCAGCAGCTCCAGCCAGCACAGCCTGGGGAGAGGTTGAGTGAGGAGCAGGGTGAGCACAGGAAATGCAGGTCCCCTCCACCTGTCTGCTTCTGCTTCCCTCTGGAACTCCACCTGTAGAGCCAACCACGTGCTGCTCCTTCCCTAGCACACTGTGGGCTTGAGGTTTTGCGCTACGCTTTGCTGTCTGTGGTAAGATGACTGTTGAGGGTGTGGAGCCTGGATCAAACTCCTGACACTGCTGGGTGCTCTGTTTTAGTGACACTGAAAAGTGCTTGTGGTCAAGCTGGGTGCGAGCCCTCCCTCCCTTCTCCCAAACCTTCCTTTTTAAGCAACGTCAGGTGCTTTATGAAAGTTCCCAGGATGGTGCAGTCTTGTGGGTGGAAGTGCCAGGTTATTGGAGAAGCTCTCGGTGCAGGATGAGTCCTCAGGCTGCCTCAGGTCTAAATGCCTGCCTGAGAGTGCTCAGTAATCCATCCAGCTGGGCTCCAAGACCTGGAAGTCTAGTACATCCAGTGGACAGGTGGATACAAGTCCTGTTTGGCTATTCTGTAACTAATCCGAGTGCTTTTTGCCATTGGATGGATGAGGATGATTACTTTTGGCTCCTCTCTCAATAAACATGTTTTGCTGTTATTCTGAGAGTGTGGGTATGTCAGAGGGCCCCTGAGTCCTACCATGATCAGCCCACCGAGCTCCTACTGCAGATTGCACACACCTGTCTGTTGACACTAATCCCTGGACTCCCACTGTGTGCAGGACATGCAGAGGACCATGGGAATAACCAGGAGGCGACACTTCCTGTGGTGAACATTCTCTCTGCTTTCCCTATCTCAATGAAGCATCTGTGGTGAGTGGGTGCTCAGATCCTTAGCTGATATTTGCTGTCGAAGCGAGGGGGGGGGGCGGGGGAGAGGCAGCCAGTTTGGTGGGAGAAGCACAGGGCAGGGCACCGGGAGAGCTGCCCGTGTGACTTTGGACATGCCACCACTTCCCTCAGCTGCTCTCTTATCTGTACAAACAGGGAATGGGGCTAGATAATTAGGGTCTTTCCGATTGCTGGCATTCTGCGGCACAATGTTAAATGTGGTGGTGTGAAGGTAATAAGGACAGCTATATCCCTGTCACCCCTGGCGGGGGGGGGGGGGGGGGGGGGGGGGGGGGGGGGGGGGGGGGGGGGGGGGGGGGGGGGGGGGGGGGGGGGGGGGGGGGGGGGGGGGGGGGGGGGGGCGGGGGAGAGGCAGCCAGTTTGGTGGGAGAAGCACAGGGCAGGGCACCGGGAGAGCTGCCCGTGTGACTTTGGACATGCCACCACTTCCCTCAGCTGCTCTCTTATCTGTACAAACAGGGAATGGGGCTAGATAATTAGGGTCTTTCCGATTGCTGGCATTCTGCGGCACAATGTTAAATGTGGTGGTGTGAAGGTAATAAGGACAGCTATATCCCTGTCACCCCTGGCAGAAGATCAACCACTGTCTTGCCCCACTCACCACAGCCCCTGTCCAGATGGCAGCTCCTGAGAAGAGTATGTGGGAGTGGACGATGTAGAGGAATCCTCCCAGGACCCCACTCAAGACCCCCAGCACAATCTGTACCACCTGAAAGACAAAGGACCTAAGAATCCGGCTCCTGGATGCCTGGCACAGAGGCAGCCCTCTGCCCCACGTCTCAGGGTAGCTTTGAGGATCTGCCATTCCAGGTATAAATGGCTAAAACCCCATGGTGGGGGGGAGGGAGGGACAGGGTGGGGAGAGACAGAGAGAGAGAGAGAAGAAAGGAGAGGAGAGAGAGGGGAGGGGATGCAGCCCATCCTGGGTCTGGCCGAGGGGAGAGGATGGACTCAGGGCTCTACTAGTGGGGACTTTAAATGGTCATTGGCTCCTTCACACCCCCTTAATCTGCAGCTCACTGTCCCCAAGCTTGTACCGAGAAGGCCAGAGAAGTTGATTTCTAGGTAGGAAGATACAGCTGGCTCAGTGTCCTCCCAGAGAGAGGCTGGCAGAGAGCATGTGGCCATCAAGAATGGGCCCAATATGAAGGGACTCAGGTGTCCCTCCCGTGGCCCCACCCGGCAGGCAGCCATGCTCACCCTGGAGGCCACCAGCAGCCGGCTGCTGCCTGGGGTCTTGGTGTTGGTGGCTGTGGCAGGGGCTGGGGGCCACAGCAGAGAGCATCCGGCGAGCAGGAGCTTGGCCACAGCTGACTCCTGGTGGATGTGCACATCGATGCGGGTGGGCTGCGGGGCCTCTGGGGCCACCTTGCCACCGTCTACCATCCCCATGTCCATGGACATCCGTCTGTGAGAGAAGGGAGCACAGGGAAGAAAAGTTGGCAGAAGACGTTGACAGATTTCACTGGAGTTGGGGAGGTTAGGGGCCAGTGGGGGCTCAGGGTCACGGATGGCAGCCCCTGGCCACAGAGCTGCACCCCTACCCCTTGAGGGATGTCTGTCAGGGCAGCCTGACCCTGCTGGGGTTGAGGCACCTGCTGAGCCCCCTGGAACCTCTCTTTGCCCCAGATCTGCTTTGCCCCTCATCCTCCTCCCAGGACTGGCATCTGGGTCAAGCAGTGGTCACCCCCCCACCCCCGTCCCCTCCCCACCGACCCCCCATGTGGTCCCTGCTGCCTCCTGGCTCTTGTCCTCCAGAGCTCAGAGCCCTTAGCCTACCAGACAGAACCCCTGAGACCTTGGCCGGTTGAGCTTCTGTCGCAGCTCCAGTGCTCCGGGGACCTCCTCAGCCCCCAAAGACCTACCTCTCCACCAAGTCCCCTGGCACTACCTGCCAATGTCCCGCTGCCCCCGTCCCCGTGAAGGACTGAGTCACGGTGGACACCCGTGGCAGTGCTCCCTCCCAGCAGGCTGCGGGGTAGCCGGGGGTGGGGGTGGGGGTGGGAGGCCTGGAAGGAGGCCGG
>NW_007726327.1:792824-797716 GCF_000696425.1 Galeopterus variegatus
GGGGTGTCTGGACTTTACCACCGGGTTTCCCGGCAGACAGCTGGGGCCAAGGGGCCCTTCTAGGGGCTTCCAGCTGCAGTGGATCGCCGGGCTCTGCGGAGCTGAGCGAGGGAGGGCCGGGAGCCGAGCCCCCAGGGGCAGCGCCGTCGCCCCCCCGCCCCCGGCGGGCCCCTTTGTCCCAGCAGTTGGCCGGGAACTCGTCCCTCCTCCCGCTGCCGCGGAGCCTCAGCCTCGGGCGGCTCCTCCCAGCGCGGCTCTGCCCGGCTCGGAGCGGATCGGAGGACCGACAGCAGGTGAGGCGGGGCCCCGCAGCCCCGGGCCTGGCTCTTCCCCTCCAGCCCCGCCAGCGCCCCGCGCCCTGACTCTCTCCCAGGCTGCAGCCCCGAGGGGAGCGGCTGCTGCGGGACGGCCGGGCGGACGCGGACTCCAGGGCACCGGGAGGGGCTGCACAGACAACAGTGTCCCGGGCAGCAGGGAAGAGCCCCCCACCTGCAGCAGGGCGGGCGGGGCAGGGAGCAGGCGGTCCCCAGGGGCTCGGACGTCGCTGGAGCCCAACGCACGTTCAGGGCTGCACCTCTGTGCCGACCCCTGGGCCCCCCAGGGGAGGTCTGGCTGGAATCCGGGCTGGACTTCCTTCTGTGCGTCTGCAGCATTGTCGGACACCTGTCTTTCGTACCTCAGGTGGGTCAGAGAGTGAGACCGCCCCGAGAATTGGGAGAATACAAACGGGAGGCGTTATGGGAACTGTGATTAACATCTGATTTAAACCGTGACACTTAACCAGGACGCCCCTTAGAATCGCCTATGCAGGATTTCTTTTGGAGATAGGAAGGTTGATTCTGAAGGGTACATGGAGAAGTAATGTAGCAAAACTGGCCATAACGATGCCGAAGGAAAAAGGTACCACGAGAGGGTCACAAAACAGCCCAATTAGATATTAAACTCTGTACTCATCATCCAAATTGTGGTAAGGACGCACGACTCATCAAACATGTCAATAGGCAAAACAGGAAGACTAGAGTAGATCTGAATTCCTGTGGGAACTTCGTTTTTACCCAGGAGAGCATTTTCAATCAGTGAGAGAGAGAGAGGATGGATTCCACAAATGGTGCCTACCCTGCAGGGTTAGTTCAGATGCGAACCCTGCAGAAGTTAGCATCTGCACGGCACCATCATAACGACAATTTGGATCCATGTCTTCCAGCTTACAAGATAAATTCTAGATGTATCGACATTTTAAAGTGAAAACAGAAAGCATAAAACCACTTAGAAGAAAACATGGAATTATTTTATAATCTTGAAATGGGGAAGTCCTATTAAAGTATGGTATAAAACCTAGAAAGCATTAAAATAATGAAAACTTTGATTATATGAAAATACATAGTCAATAAATGAATTAAAGATTGTAAAAAAATATTTGGAATTCATGACACAGATGGTCATTTTTCAAATACACAAAGAACTTCTATAGATCAAAACAAAATAAAGTAAAACAGGAAGGACAGAGGATATGAATGGACAAAAGAAGAAATAAAAATGGCTCTTAACATATGAAAAGATGACCAACATCACCCCTAATAAGAGAACTAGAGATTAAAACTGTACTGAAATAGTTACAGAGAGAAGATCAGTGTTTACCTGTGGCCAGTGGTTGCGGGGACTTACCGGGCAGGGGCATTAGGGAACTTTCTGCAACCCAGAAATGTTCTATATCTTGATTGTAGCTGTGGTTGCACAAATGTGTAAATTTGACAAAACTCGCTCAGATATGCATTTAAAATGAGGCGTTTTATTGCACAGAATTGATTAAAATCTACAATGGAGTTTAATTTTCCCCACATAAAATTGTAATAGATAAAAGAGTTTTCTAACACACTCCATTGGCAGTAGGAAGGGCAGCTCCACTCTTGGGCCATGCTCCTGCCTGCGACTTGTCCCACTTCCAGAGAGGATAACAGGCAACAACTACTAGAATTGCAAATTCGTGTACCTGCTAGCTCTGCAGTGGCTGTAATAGAAAAGGATTGCAAATTGTAGTGGGTTAGAAATCTTGATTCTCCTTTGATCTTAGAATAGGATTTTTAGGTAATGCATGAATGAGCCAAAAGGCTCTTGAGTAAGGGGACGAAAGTCCACAGATAAGGTTGGCAAAAGCCATCTAATCAATTCTAATCACTGTTTAGGGATGGGATTGTGTACTTTGTTTTAGGTTGCTGGTTTGATTCCAGCTTGAATGACGATTGACTATTAAACCTACCGATTGTTCTTCAGATATGTTAAGGAAACTGCTTGAATGCTGTTTAAATATGCTAAGGAAATTGCTGTAGGAAGTATGTGGAAAAGAAAATGTTTACTGAGGACAAGCTGTTTATTGGCGAATTAATCTAGCTTTTTATAAATTACATTCTGGAATGTCACATTGTTAATTTACTGCCGTTACAAGTTTTACACTGCCTGTTTTTATGTCCTTCTTTGATGATTGAATCAACTGATTTTTCTTGTGAAACTTCCTTGTCTTGTCAATAAAAAGAAAGGCTGATTTTGAATTGGGGCTGCTGCTACCCTGATGGGCGGCAGTCCCTCCAGGCCTCATTGATGGTACTTTGAGTGAGTTCTTTCTTTCTCTTTTTTCCATCTCAGTTGCACAGAGGAAAGTGTAACAGCAAATAACCTAGATGTCTATCAATAGGGGACCACTTAAATAAATTATGATGTATTTATATACTGGAATACTATGCAGTTATACAAATGAATGAAGAAGCTTTTTATGGACTGATGTTAGGATTATTTAGGATTATTCTAAAAGCATATGGTTATGTGAACACAGCATTGTGCAGAACAGTATGCTGCCATTTGTGGGAAAAGTAAGGGAGAAAGGATATTTTTATGTGCTTTTGCATAAAAAAATATCATTGCAGGACATATAAGAAACTGACAGTATCAGTTTTCATCTGGAAGGCTAAGTGGCTGGAACAAAGTTGGGAGAGGGTTTTAAAAGTATACTCTTTTGTATCTTATGGATGTTTAACTCGTGAAAGTATATACACAAGGGTACTTCAAAAAGTTCATGTAAAAACAGAATTGAAAGATAGTACAAATCTTTCTGTGAACTTTTTGAAGTACCCTTGTATATATATGAAGTCACTAAAATAACTCAGATTCCTTTCTTTGCCCTCCCTAGACCCTAGACAAACCATATCAGTTCATTTTGGGAAGCGGCCCAAGAACGTGTGTGGTGAAAAGCTCTGCAAGTGATTTGAATTTGCATCCCAAACTAAGGTCACTGTGACATTGATATCTGCACTGGGAAGACCCTTTGGATCTGGACAAGGAGACCGTTTACCTTCCCATCACCCATGCCATGTACTCTTTTTTTTTTTATCTCACCTAATTCTCAGACTTCACTTTTGTACATCTTCTCCCGGGCAGGCAAGATGACCCAAAACATGGTGACTGTGAATGGAGTCGATGTGGCCTCTACCCTGTCCCAGCCCACCCACATCAACATCCACATCCACCAGGAATCAGCTCTGACAGAACTGCTGAAAGCTGGGGGTTCCCTGAAGCAGTTTCTTTTTCGCCCTCGGGATGCTGGCCCTTCCAAGGCCCGGAGGAGCCATGATCAGCTGGCTCTTGGGGTAAGAGTGGGCTGGTGGGTGGGTTAGTGAGGATGGAAACTCTCCCCCTTCAGTGGGATGTAAAAAGGACAGTGGGTTGAATCCCCATGAGGAAGGGCATGAGAACTCACTGTTTGTATCCTGTCTAGTTTGGGAAAAGGTTTTAGAGGTTTCCCTGCAGAGATTTGGATAGAAAGAAATGTAAAGAAAGGAATCTTCTTTGATGCAGAGGGGTCAGTCCCAGCTAGAGGCGAGGCGATGGGTAGAAGAATCTGGAGGCTCTTAATTGAGTTTTGTTAAGCCCACGAGGACCAGAGACCTACAGGGCAAGGCAGCGTGTGAGGCACTGCAGGCAAACTACAGAGAGAATCCCTAGGCTATAACCTGAAAGTGCTCAGCATCCATGGGAAGGGATCAGGCAACTGCACGAATAACTAGAATTAAAGGTAGATCAGGTGAAGGGAGAAACAAGATGCCCAGCTGACGTCTTCACGAAGCAGGAGTTGGCATCTGAGCCAGGCTCTGAATGGAGGAGTGGGTTTAGGCCAGGAGTAGAGAGAGCGTAGGACAAGTTCTGTAATAGTAAAGAGAATAGGACTCATGCATGGGACTCGGGGGTGATTAAGGGCCATGTTGCTGAGAGCCTTGGATGACGAAGTAAGGATCTGTCCTTACTTCAATAGAGGGAAGGCTGTGGGTGGATTCAAGCAGCAGCCTGGGCATTAAGCTAGCTGCCTTGGAGCCAGGTGTCCAGATAACAAATATCAAGGGTCTGCACTTGTGTGGTCATAGCAGAAATGGGGAGGGAGCAAGGGAGTCTAGATCTTTGTGGATGGGGTCTCTGTGACTTGGGAGCAAATGGGTTTGGGGTATAGGGGAAGAGAGGAGTCCAAGAACATGTGGAGGTTTGGAGTACGGATCACCAGAATGTCGGAGCCATGGAGGTCAGGAGGGGCAGACACTGGGAGTGGGGCGGGGGGTGGGGGGTGAAATTCAAATGTGGCACATCTGAGATGCTGTCAGGACGTGGCAGGTGGTGATGTCCGGGCAGCTGTGATAGTTGGGTTCTCTAGGAAGCAGAGGCTGAGTCGGAGTTAGATGTGTAAGTGGCTTATTGAGGTGTAACCCCTATGAAATGAAAAGAGAGGGGCACAGGATTGGGCAGGGGAGCCATCAGACTGCAACACAGCACTGACAAGACCTGCTGCCTTGCTCAGCCATTGCCTGGAGGGCCATTCCCAAAGAGTGCGCCCTAGCTGGAAAGACGGGGGGGGG
>NW_007726327.1:797983-824730 GCF_000696425.1 Galeopterus variegatus
GGGGAGGGGCTCTGAAGGCGCTGACAACCATATGCTACCAGCAGCCACCGTCCTTCTCGAAGGGGGCCTGAGCAGCATATCTGTGTGTCTGTCACAGAGCTCTCAGAATTATGTGTTTGAATCTGAAGAGATAGGTTAGGGCTAGAAGCTGAGGTGAGGCTAAGGATCTGGATGGGTTGATGGGATTTCCAAGGGAGAATAAGAAAAAAGTGGGAATCATTAGGTGGGATGACAAAATGTTGAAGTTGGGAAAAAGTGACAGGATAAAAATAGCTAAGCCTATAAGAGGGATGAAGGGAGACCCAGGCCCATCTGCTTCATGGATGTTAAGGGAACAGAAGCTTCCAGAATCAGAGATGCAGAGAGGTCAAGGCAGAGGAAAAGGAGAGGAAAGCCACCTGGATAGGACCTGGGCGGCTGCTCCAGGGGCGTGTGGGCTCACGGGAAGGGGTCTATTTTTCCCTCCTCTCTTGCAGGTGACTCAGATATTGCTGGGGGTTGTAAGCTGTGCTCTTGGAGTGTGTC
Source organism: Galeopterus variegatus (assembly GCF_000696425.1). Lineage (NCBI taxonomy): Eukaryota > Metazoa > Chordata > Mammalia > Dermoptera > Cynocephalidae > Galeopterus > Galeopterus variegatus. The sequence continues at coordinate 798,509 of NW_007726327.1, forward strand.
TCTACCTCGGGCCCAGGATCCAGCTGCGTGCCTCGGGCTGTGCCTTCTGGGCGGGGTTTGTGGTGAGTAAGGAATGCACTGGGAGCTTGTTGGGGACAGTGGTTATGAGCAAGGAGAAAGTTCCTTTGGATCTGGGTGGAGGATTTGGGGAAGACACCAAAGATCCGAATGCTGTTTGCCATGAGGAAGTTGCCTTAGGTGGCTGAAACTCTCTCGCTTCCAGTTTTCTTCTGAAGGCGAGGTTGGGAAGGGTGCGGCAGTCGTAGCTGGAGTCCTGTCTGCATGCTGGGTTTCTTTGTCTGCCGCTTGGATTCTGCTTCATATTGGCCGTTCTGGGAACTGTTTGGTGGAAGGGTGATGGGGGATCAATTCAGAAGAGTAAACTGGAGCCCTTTTGCCGGTGTCTTCTCTTCCCAGGCTATTGCAGCAGGGGCTGGGGCCATCGTTCATGAGAAGCATCCGGGCAAACTTTCAGTGAGTCTTGGGCATCTTCTCCCCCTTCTCGACCCTCTATCCCCTCCTGTGTCTACTTTTTCTGCTCCGTTTTTTTTTTTTTTTTGTCTTACCCTTCAGTTCCTGATATCTTGGGGTCTTTCCCAGAGGGGTGGGGAGGGTTTTCCTGGGACAGGAGCTGGGGAAGAGGGGACAGGTTGAGGCTGGGACTTCAGGGCAATGCCGTGGATAGAGGGAGTCTGCACTGACCCGCTCTCTCCTAGGGCTGTGTGTCGGGTCTGCTCACCCTGGCTGGCCTTGCTACGGCTGTGGCTGCTATTGTCCTCTGTGTGAACAGTCTAACCTGGCAAACTGATGGCTTCTACTACATTGACTCCGTGTGTAATCGCCCAGACCCTGTCACCACAACCCCTGAGTACAGATGGATGCAGAAAAGACATTACTACTTAGGCTGGGACGAGCAGATGTGCAGAGACTACATGAAGATGCTGGTGGTGAGAACGACCCATCACAACCCTTCGCTCCCAGGGAATTGGGGCACTTGAGGACAGAGATGTGGGCTTTTCAAGCTTGGGCCTCATCCTAGGTTTTTGGTTGAGGAGATTTTAATTTAAGCCAAAGACACACCCCATGACATGAAGATTCCCTGAATCAAAGCTGGTGAAGTGCAAGGCGAAGACGTTTCAGAATGGAGATTGTGGCCACCTTTCTGTCATTTCTGCCATGTGGGGGTTCTAGTTTTCTATTGCCCCAAGTGGGGTGGCTTAAACCTACAATTCATCGTCACTTCTCACAGTCCTGTGGTTGAGTGGGCTCTGTCTGATGGGCCGTTCTTACTTGAGTGTCCTCATGCGGCAGTTGCCGTCACATGTCAGTGGGGGTGAAGTCATCCAAGGGGTGGGCTGGGCCGGGCCAGATGTCTGAGACCACGCACTCCTGTGATGGGAGCATGGCTGTGGCCGTCAGCCAGACATCCTGAGATGGCTTTTCCACATGGCTCAGGCTTTTCATAGTATGGCCACTGGGTTCTAACGGGGAGCATCCCAACTGTGAGCATTTCCACAGGTAGGAAGCTCCTGGGCCAGTTGAGGGCTACCCCTGTCACTGGCATAGTGTTAACGTTCACTGTATTTTATTGGCCAAAGCAGTCACAGGCCCTTCCAGATTCTAGGGGGTGGAGAAGTAGACTCCACTTCTCTATGGGAGTAGCAAGGTCACACTGCAGACACGCAGATGGGATGGAGGTTGTGCAGTCTGCTGCGGTGGGAAGTAGGGACAGAGCTGGTACGTGGGCGACTTGATAAGGGGGTGGCATGAGCAGGATTGGAGGCGCTGACTCCTGACTGTCTTTTTTTTCTTCCTTTATCTCCAGAACTTGTTCCTAGCAGTCCGTGCCCTGCTCCTGGCTGTCTGTGTCCTGATGGTCACTGTGACCTTGGCTTCTCTGGGAGTGGGTCTTCGAAGCTTGTGTGACCAGAGCTCCCAGCCCCTGGTGAGTTGGCGGCGGGGGTCTGGATGTGAAAATGTGGGAACAGGGAGGAGCATCGAGGCCAGGAACTCTTATCTGAGGTCAGGCCCCACCTCACCTGGCTTCCTTCCATACTCGGCTCATCCCTTCACTGTCTGGGAATGTGACCCCGTCCCTGTGTCCTGGGCTAACTTCTGCACACCCTGTGCCTCTCTCCACACCCTCCTTTACTCTAATTTCCCACTTCCTTCTCCGTTCTGCCCCAGGCACTTGTCTAAGTCCCCTTCCTCTGCCACCTTGTCTTTTTTGCATTGTCCCCACTTTCTGTCACCTTTTCCTTTCCCTCTTTCTTTCCCCTTTCTGATTTCCAAATTCTATGAAGCAAACTCTGCCCCATCCTTCTTTTCCCAATTTTTTTTTTCCAGGATGAGGAAGAGTCAGAGAAGAAGCTGTTGGGGGAGAATTCGGTGCCTCCGTCCCCCTCCAAGGAGAAGACTCCTGCTGCCATCATCCTGTGAGCAGCAAAAGCCGCTGCCTGGGCCCCTGCATGTCCCCGTCCAGAGCAGCCCTGGGCCCATGAGGAGGACGGTCCGCTCGCCCCAGGGCCCCCCACGACCCCATTCCTCCTGCTTGCCTCTCTCTGGGCCACTGTCCAATCCCCCTCTTTTCTTCTCTCCCACCGTCCTCACCCACCATTCCCACTCCAGTGTCCTCAAGTCAGTGAACACATAATTGTCACATTTTCCCCAAAGCTGATTAAACAGAAATAACCAGGAAAAATAATTTTGCACAGAAAGACTCGGTCTCTCTTTGTTTATACACCTGCTGTGCTGTGAAAGGCCTTTCTCTGGGTTGATACGCATGGAATTAAATGGGATCTGATTTATCACATGGAAACAAGGTCCCGGCAAGACAAAATTTAAAAAGATGTCCTGCTTTATATCCCACATAGCAAAACTCCTTTGTATGATTTCCTTCTATTTATTGTAAAGTGGAAGTAACTCTCATGTGCTCAGATCTTTTTACCTACTAAGATTGTCTTCAAGCATCTATAACTTTGAGCTAGACTTTACAAAGCTATGTGGAGCATGGACCAAGATTTCCTCCCCCCCGTCCCTCCCTCCTTCCTCTTTTTCTTTTTGCAGTAGCTAGTGCTGGCTGTCTGTCTTTCTCTCTCTTTCTCCACACACACACCCCCCTACTATTTTTAACTTTTATTGTAAATGATATGACCAATTTCTTTTTTACTTTTCTCATTTCTCTACATATATGAATATATAATATAAATATATAGATGTAATCATTTTTGAAGGGCAAGAAAGCAGGCTGTGGCTTTATGAAATCTCCACGAGGTGGGTCTTATTACTCAGCAGCCCCATAGGGAAGAACTGGTGTTCAGATCCAAGCAGGCTGACCCCAGAGCCCCCCTGCACCCTGCCCTTTGTCCTCTGCATGCAGCTCTGCTGAGCAGGTGCAGAGCTGCTGGGGGAGCAGGACATGCCTGAGAGTTTTAGAGTGGAGGTCCTGTGAAGAGGATCGTATCCTCCCCAGGGCTCCTCACCAGCCTGTTCTTTAGATAGAGATTTATAAGTAAGCCAGAGACAGAAGTATGTTCAGAGGATTGGAGAGACGTCAGCAAATTACAGCCTGGCAAATCCTGTCTCCCACCTATTTTTGTAAATAAAGTTTTATTGAAACACAGCCATGCCCATGTGTTTATACATCGTCTATGGCTGGTTTTATGTTACAAGGGCAGAGTTAAGTAGACTAAACCGAGACTGAATGATCCACAAAGGCTAAAATAATTAGTATCAGGCTTTTTACAAAAAATGTTTGCTGACCCCTGGTGTAGGAGATTCTGGTGGAAGGAGTGATTCGTTCTCCTTGGTAATTGAGGGGTTTGGAGTTCTTGAGAATCCCTTCCTAGAGGAGCCAACCTTTGGACAAGTAGTAAGTGTGAAACCAATTGGTTTCCTTATTTTCTTGAGTCTAGAGTCCACGAATCATCAGTCAGAAAAATGTAGTCCCAGAATCATTGGCAATCCCCACCTGCCAACCCCCCAAAAGTAAAAACTAGAGTCCCAAAGGCATTTAGAACTGCCTGAACCTCGTCATTTATCGTACCCCCAGCAGTGGAGTATGAAACCCCTTCATTCTCTGCTGAACAGGCAGGTGTGGATGTAGTTAAGCCCAGAAGCCACGCTGGGTTGAGGTGGATAACACGTGAAGTGCCAGGGCCTGTGAAGCCCACCTGGGCGGGCTTCAGGGAGAGCTGAGTCCATTAAGGAATGTTTACTGTGCCCCTTCATGGGTCTCCCATGTTTCTGCATGTCTTGCGAGCAGTGGCCCTGGCTGTCTTTCTTCTAGACTGTCTTTTCAAAGATGTTTTTACCACCTAGAGAGCAGCATTGGAAAATAGTGTCTCCTATGGAGCAAAGGATGGGCATGCTTATCACCTATTATGAAAGAATCAGCTTCCTTAAGCTCTGGGTTCCCCTCCTGGAACCCAACCCCCTGGTGTGCACATGTCCCTGTTTGCACTGTCCATGGGAACTGGGCTCACAGAACCAGTGTGAAAATGTTGCTACTGTGGCTACTGCTTTCTCTGCAAGTAACAAATCATTCTGGGTCTTTGACTCAGGTTTTGTGGCTTCTACCAGCATCCATGAAACCGTGGCAGGCTGACTTGTTGACCTGCAAGTAGGGTTAAATCTCAGGCCCTTCACTGTTCCTGACTGTGGCATCCTGTCATATGCAAGGTTTATGATACACACAGACTTAAGACACGGTTTCTGGCATCAAGAAGTCTACAGTCTGGTTAGGAAGAAGCTGTAAACCCTTTGCTAAAAAGAAAGGGTGTTACTTGAGTGCATCAGGCAAGAAGTTGCTGCACTTGTGCTTGCAGAGTCACTGCGGGAAGATGAGGAACGTAAGGAGAGGGGACATAAAGGGGGAGACGTGCAGGAGGAAGGTGCTCTGAGGTTGCTGTTGGTGCGTAAGCGGCTTGGGACACAGGGTCGTCAGGGCCACTCAGCCCTCGGTGTTCACGGGCAAGTAACTCAGCTAACCCACCAGCCTGACTGCAGGAACTGTGGCCACAGTTGGACAGGGGGTGTCTCTTAGTTGTCACAAATATTGACACTCAGGACTCCATCTATGAAGATCCCAATCTGCACTGCAGCAGGGAGAGAGGGTGGTCCTTGGGGTCTGAAAAGTACCAGGAGTCCTCGAGGTGGCAGAAGGCACCATTCTGTGCACTTCTGGGGTTGGGTGTGGCGTGGGGGGGGTGATGGGCTGAATTGTGTCCCCCTCGAAATTTGTATGTTTAAGACCTAACCCCCAGGAACTCAAAAATATGACTGTATTTGGAGACAGGGTCTTTAAAGATATAATTAAGTTAAAATGAGGTCATTAAGGTGGGCTCTAATCCACTATGACTGATGTCCTTATAAGAAGAAAAGATTTAGACATGGAGGGAAGGCCACGTGAGGACACAGGGAGAAGACGGCCATCTACAGGCCAAGGAGAGAGGCCTCAGAGGAACCAGCCCTGCCGACACCTTGATCTTAAACTTCTGGTCTCCAGAACTGTGAGAAAATAAATTTCTGTTGCTTAACCCACCCAGGCTGTGGTATTTTGTTACAGCAGACATCCACTGGGAGATGGGGGGCAGTCTGGGATGGCTTGGGAATGGGCCCAATGTGTGGGTATATCCCCCACACCCCCTTCTCAAAGTCCCTTCTCTGTTTACTCTTGGGAAGCCCCTTGTGCAGTCCCCAGGCTCCCCACAAAGGGGTGCCTCTGGTGCTCCAGGACCCCACCTATCTGTGCCATGGCTGATAGCTGCAGCTCCCGGGGCTGGTGCTCCTGGGCCCACCACCCAGCCATCACCCTGCAGGGCCTGCCCATCCTCAGGCTGCTCAGGCTACAGAAAATCGCCTGATCCCACCGTCCTCTCCTCCCACTCTACATCTGACTTCTCATGGCCTCCAGAGATCTCCTGCGCCCAAGTACTGCATCCCCCTTGTCCTTACAGGCTCTTCCAGCTTACTCTCTTCTAGTATAACCTCTTTAATTTCTAGTATAGTCTCTATAATCACAGGCATTTCCAGGACTCTCTCTTAGTATAACTCAGATGCTAACAGGACAGGGAGAGCAGCTTCCGTTGCTTGCAGCTTTAGATTTTAGTCAACGTGGCCACAGGCCAAGATGTGCTCTGAAATGCCTTTCCCTCAAGGGTCCAGCTACGTGGCCAGAAAGGGGAAGGGAGAATACTTGGAGAGCAGGAACCAGTTACTTCTCAGTTAGTTGTCCTGTCACACTGATCTTGGGGTGCTGGGCTCCCCAGTTTCTCCTGAGTGTCTTCTCTCTGCTGAAACAGGGCCTTGCCTCTCTGTCCCGACTTTACCCTTTCTGTTTTCCCTTATGGTAGATGACTCTGTTACCCCAGAGGGGGGCTTTGTAGGAGCTGCCCTCCCTCAAATTGGTCATGTCTATGCCTTGGAGTGTGTCACTGGAGCAGGGGAAGCAGAGGACGGAGAAACAGTGCCCAGGGAGGGAGGGTGGGGAAAGAGTAGAACTGCCCCCTGCCCTCTGTCATCATGAGACCTTTGGGAGCCAGGGACGGGATTCTCTGTGCAGATCACACAAACCCAAGGGGTGGTACGATGCTAACCTGCTGGTACTAGCAGAGCAGGTGGTAGGGGCCACCCTGGCTGGAGAGGGAAGATGTCACAGTTTCCTGGCCTCTGCATGGGCTGGGCGAAGGCTGGGGCTCCGTTTGTCCTCTGCCCAGCCTTGTGGAAGTGTCCATGCATATTCGCTCAGTAAACAAATGAGCATTGTCCTTAAAGACTGGGGAAAAGGTTGATCTTTTTTCACTCTGTATCCTGTAAAAGGAAAATTTTGACAGCTAGGGGGTGATTTAGATTCTTGCTGCTCAATGTGTGACTCATTGGCCTGTAGCACCAGCACCACAGGAACTTGCTAGACACGCAACGTCCCTACCCCACGCTAGACCTGCCGAATCTCACGAAATCTGCATTTTCCTGAGATCCCAGGCGCTTCATGTGCTCAGCAAATTTTGAGAAGCGCTGGTGTGGATATCACATGCAGGTAGCTTGCCAGGAACAAGAGCCCTTGAACTTAACCTCTTGGTTTTAATTCTTTTCATGAACTTGTTACTCTTGGAGTTTAAAAAGGAATTTTAGTGATAAGAAACACTGAAAAGTCAAAGGAGGCCTCTTTGCTTTCTTCCTGAGCTTAGAATGGTGTTGATTGCTGTGCTTCAGTGTTTTAAACCAGTCCTTTTATGGCCAGATCTCACAGAAATTCTTGTTTTTCATTCTGCTAACCAAATGTTAACTACTTTTTTGGGAGGGAGGGTGGGGTGTTGTTGCACAAAATGGTCTCTTACTGTCAGAGTCTGGTAACTTCTTTTTTTTCCTGGAGTTTCCAAGTCTGAGGGCAGATGTCCTCCCCTCTGTCTGACCTCTGTCCTCTCTCCTACTTCCTCTATTACTGTCTCCTCCACTCTTCTCTCCCCCGCCCCTCCTGTGAATAGCCTTAGACGTTTCTGTTTCTTTGTTTTTCTTTTCTGTAGGAAATCAGATGCCGCACTCCTCTGTCCTGTTATTTTTACTCGGAAGAGCCAACAGCTGTCTGTCTATTGCACAACTCAGTCTTGGTGGTGGAACTGTATATAAACACATAGAAATGATTTCGTGGTCCTGACCCAGGTCATGCAAATCATCTCAAGCCTATTTATGTGTAAAATATTTTTCGAAGGATTTAGAGTCCTTGAGAGTATAAACAGGAACCCTCGTGCTCTTGTACACAAAGTTTGTGAGAAAATATGAAACTTTTCGTGAACTTTTTGAAGTTCCCTTGTGGTTTCTCTCATTCTGTGGGTTGACTTTTCACTGTTAACAGCATTCTTTGATGCGCAAAACTTTTAAATTTTGGTAAAGTTTAACTTATTGATTTTTTTCTGATTGTCTGTGCTTTTGATGTCATACCCCCCGAAATCATTGTTAAATCCAGTGTCGTAAAGCTTTTGACCTATATTTTCTTTAAAGAGTTTTATAGTTTTAAGCTTTTCAACTTTATTTAGACTTTTGATTCACTTTGAGTTAAATACTGTGCATGGCGTGAGGTAGGGGTCGAACATGATTCTTTTGCATATGGATATCTAGTTTTCCCAGCACCATTTGTTGAAAAGACTGTTCTTTCCCCATTGAATGGCCTTGGTACTGAGAAAGAAAGTAGCTCAGAACAACCTAAGAAATGCAAGGTTCACTAAATTTCTCAGGCCCAGAGAGATATGGGCATAGGGCTTCAGTCACGTCCCCATTCACCCCTGTCTGGTATTATTGCTAAACAGCACATTCTAGTAGCAGTTTCCAGATTAGGTGATGCTACCATGAATATAGATTACCCAGACATTGTCAGTAGTCATACAATGTGACTGTCATTTTTTTTTTTTTTTTGGTTGCAGTGCTCCTGGAATTTATGATGCAGCGAACAATGTATAGCCAATCATCAGCTTATGTTATTTTAGTGAACCAGTAGTAAATTCTTGACAAGCAACTTTGGAACTGCCCGTTTAAAATTCTCCATTTTAAAGAATTGGTAAGGGGCTGCAAAAACAACAACTCCCCCCAAACAAACAAACAAAAAACAAAACGAAAACAAAAACAAAAATAAATAAAAACCAAGCTAAAAAAAGATTCTCCTTTTTTCTTAAAAACTCTGTTTGCAACTGCTGCCAGGAAGAGCATGTCTTCAAGGCAACTTGAATTTGTGTTTTCCTGGGCTACAGTCCTAAAATTTGGCTCAGATAAAACTCTGCTTTATTTTTTGCCTCAGTTTCTTCTTTTAGGCTAATAGTACCTTTGTCAAAAATCATTTGATCATATATGTAAAGTTTATTTCTAGGCTTTCTATTCTATATCCTTGGTCTATATGTCTGTCTTTATGCCAGTACCACACTGTTTTGGTTACTGTAGCATTTTAGTAAGGTTTGAAACAGGAAGTGTATATCCTCCAATTTTTTTTTCAAGATTGTTTAGGCTATTTGACATCCCTTGATATTTCTTGTGAATTTTGGGACAGGTTTTTCTATTTCTTCAAAAAATGTCACTGTGATTTTCACAGGGATTGTACTGAATCTAAGTATCACTTTGGGTAGTCAATATCTTAACAATATAAAGCCTTCCAATCTATGAACATGGGATGTCTTTGCACTTATATTTTTAAAAAATTTCTTTCAAGAATGTTTTGTAGTTTTTAGTGTACAAGTCTTTCTCCTTGGTTAAATTATTCTTTAGTAGTTTTTTCTTTTTATTTCTGTGCAAATGCAATTGTTTTCTCTAGTTTATTTTTGGATTGTTAGTGTATAGAAATGCAGCTGTTTTTGAATGGTGATGTTGTATCCTGAAACTGCTTATTAGTTCTAACAGATTTTTTTTGTGGGCATGGAATCTTTAGAATTTTCTACACATAAAATTATGTCATCTGAGAACAGAAATCATTTTGCTTCTTCCTTTCCAGTTCGGATGGCTTTTATTTATTTTCTTGCCTAATTACTCTGGCTAGAACTTCCAGTACTATGTTGAATAGAAGTAGCAAAAGTATACACCCTTGTCTTGTTTCTGATATTAGAGAAAAAACTTTCCATCTTTCACCACTGAGTGTGATGTTAGCTGTGAGTTTTTAATATAAACATGCCTTATTTAATTATATGTTTTGCGATTTCAATTGTGAGCTCAAGTTTATTGGAACTTTATCTATGGAGTATATTTGGAAACGAGGTTGAGAAATGTACTTTTTCAGAGAAGCTTTTAGTTTGTTTCTGCCAGGTGTCTGGGATCACTATGAATTCAGGATTGTAAGACTGAGGTTTTTGGGTATCACAAATTTAGGCTGTAAATTTGACATGTTTCCCAAAAGATCTCAAGTGGAGTTAAGCCCCAGTTACCCACAGTGCACCCTTTATTGGTTTTTCTCCTTTGCCTCTCACTCTCCTAACTCCCTCACTTGTGATTTTCAAGATCACCTATAAAATAAACTGCCTGTACCAAGTCCTTGCCATAGGTCTGCTTTGGGTGAACCTAAACTAAGGTAAGCCCCAAATCAATATGTGTGTTATCTAGCCCATAATTTCTCAGAGGAGTATTTTTTTCCCTTCTATCCAGAACCAAGGAGGGGATAGATAAATGTTCTTGCCACATTCCTTTATGGGCAGAATTTTTTTGGTGTTTACCTTTCCCTTGGAAGTATAATAGTTTGAATATCCCACCTTCATATAGATGTCAAAATCTGTTTCCTACTTTGTGTGGGCCCTTGGTTTTTCTTCTGTCCTCCGCATGGCCTTGAAAACACAAATTCTAGATTAACAAAGATCGACAGTTGCTCTTAATTAATTTACAAAGATTTAAAATAAATATTTTCTTCATCCTTTTCTACTGTTGTGTAATTTTTTTTTTTTTGTCCTTTTTGAGACCGGCCGCACTGCGCTCAGCCAGTGAGCGCTGTGAGCGCACTAGTCATCCCCATATAGGATCCTCCCTATATAGGATCCGAACCCGCGGCAGGAGTGCTGCTGTGCTCCCAGCGCCACACTCTCCCGAGTGTGCCACGGGCTCGGCCCATCTACTGTTGTGTAGTGAAAGCATTTTTCAAGGCTTTTGGGCTACCACATTGCTAGAAAATAAATTTTTGGATTAAATTTATTTTGACTGATTTCTAATTTAATTACATTATTATATGTAGATGATTTGATTTAGTTCTTCAAAACCCCGTATTTTCAGATGTGAAAAATCAAGTCTCTCTTGAAAAGTGCTAAATCTCATGCTTTGCTATTCCTTCCTTCCTTTCTTTTCTTTCATTTTTTTTTTAACCCAACAGTTCACTTTATGAAGTCACAAAAACTGATTACGTATTTATTTCCTAAGGCCTTGGTAGCCATTTGAAATACATAATACAAATACATTTAACAACATGTTCTTATCTTATCCTTGACTACAATTGCCTCCTGGCAGGATGTGTGTTCCTGTTGGACCCTCCACAACTTCTCGAACCCATGGGCACCAAATTTGCATCTCCCCAATATTTTTTTTTTTTTTTTTTGTCTTTTGTCTTTTTCCGTGTCCGGCAATGGATTGCAACCCTCAGTGTTGCCCCCATACCGGACCGGGGACCGGCAACGGGATTGCAACCCTCGGTGTTGCTCCCGCGCCTCGCTCAGCCAGTGAGCGGGAACCGGTCTGTATGTGGGATCCGAACCCTCGGGCGGGAGCGCCGCCCCGCTTCCCAAGCGGCGCACTATCCAGTGCGCCACTGGGCCGGCCCTCCCCAATATTTTTGAGGCAGAACTTCTTTGTATATGTTTGTGGGCTATTGGTGTTTCTTCTTTGAAAAGCATGTTCAAAGTCTTTCTGCTCAGGTGATTTTGGTCTCTTTCTTATAGATTTGTAGACGTTCTCTATATATGTTGCAGATTCTCTCTCTTTGCTGGTGATATTAGCGGCAAATACCAATCCGTGGTTTATCTTTTCACTTTTTGATGATTGAAAAATTTAAATTTGAGCTTGTTTTCCCCACTCTTACCCCAGTGATCAGGTTGTCCTGCTCAACCTCCTCCCATGGCTTTCCACTGCTTTTGGAGTAAAATCCCAGCCAGGTTGGCTATGAGCCTGCAGGGTCTGGTCCCTCCCTGCTTGGGGTGCTCTCTCCTCCTGGCACACTCTGCCCCAGGCTCGCTGGCTTTTCTCAGTTTCTGGAGCACCGCTTTCTCATTTTCCTCCCTGGCCCATGTGAAACACACTCTTTCCTTTGCCTGGATCAGTAGCTGCCCTCTCCCCGCCAGACTTTCTTCCTCCTCCTCTCCCTCTGCCCTCCCAAGAGCTCAGGCTCTGACCACACAGCCTGTAACCAACTCTGGACGTCACCATCCGCTGCAGACCCTTGTGTGACTTCAGGGTTTTGTATATTATGGCCTGCAACCATTTTCTCTATCATTCTTGCTTGTTTGGTTGTTCTATGTGGTTTGTCTCCAGTGTCAGCTCCAGGACATGGAGGCTTTTTGTCCTGCTCATTGCTCTTTCCCCGGTACCCAGAGCTGTGTCTGTGACATCGTTGGTATCTGCCTTGTGCCCCCGGAATGGGCCTCTGTTCCAGTTGGGACCTCCGCGGTCATGCAGGGGTCTCAGTGGCCAGACTGATGACTCACAGCACACACCCAGCCACACACCTGAAATCTATAAACAAGGGAGACTCAGTGTTGCCGAAGGCGAGGAGCGGGCAGCCCAGGGCCACGAGATGCTGCCGTCTGAGACCTCCTCTGGAGAGGGCTGCTCTGCTTTTCTTTTCTTCATCAGACATCTTCTCTCAATTCTGACGGGGGCAGGACAGATAACTGCTGAGCCTGGTGCTTCTGGGACGTCATGCCCACTGCCTGGCCTTTTGGGCCCTCATCACGCGCCTGTTCCTGAAGCCAGCTGGGAACAGAGAGGAGCTACTCTGCGTCAGCTCCACGAGGCTGGGTAGCAGCACCTTATGATTCTGTTTTGCTCACTTGTTGATCTCTTCCGCAGCCCAGAGAATTTCCTTGAGGAGTTAGCAAGGTTCAGAGAGTTTGGTTGAAAAAAGGACACGTGCAGAGGACGGGGGTTGTGAAGGCGAGGACGGGGGTTGTGAAGGTGAGCATGGGCCGGTGTATGAGCAGCTTTCATGGGTGGGTGAGTCAGAGCAGGGTCTGCATGGCCACTGGGCGGGACGCTGGGATGCTCCACATCCCAACCTGCACCTGCTCTAACATGTTCTGTGTCAAGGCTGTGGTCTTAGGAGTCAGGTGCAGGGACAGTGGCTGAACTGAGGGTCCAGGGATCAGAGATCCAAGGAAATGGGGCCTTACCCCTCTTTGATAAAGGGAGGGCTACATACTTCTTGTTACAGTTCCTTCTAGACCTTTCATAACCAGGAGTGTGTGGAACTGGGCGCAGGTGGGTTGGAAGGATGAATCCAGAGCACTGAGCTGGGGGTAAAGGGCAGGGCACAGTGAGCAGGCTCTTGTATGAACCCAGGCAAGCGTCGATGGGGTTTGGACCACAGTATTGGTGATGGAGGTGGTAAGACATGATGGGATTCTCAGCATATCTGAAGAGCAGAACTCACAGGATTCCCTAACACAATGAATGTGGGTTGTACGAAAAGAAGAGGAGCGAAGAATGACATCCATGTTTTTGGCTCAAAGTAATGTCAGTTACCAAGACACAGAGGACTGTGGAAGGAACATTTATTTTTTTTTAAATGGGGGAAATCAGGAGTTCAATTTGGGGGCATGTTAAGTATGAAAGACTTACTAGAGATTAAGTCAAGAAGTTGAGAAGGCAGTTGGATATGTTAGTTTGGAGTTTAGGAGAGTTTGGTCTGTGAGTATAAATTTGGAAGTCAGCAGTGAATCATAATGGTAAACAAACCCTCCTGCCTTGTATATGCAAGAGTGGTCTTAGAGAAGGGTGGGAGGACAGCTTCTAAATATTGGTTGGTTGAGTCAACAAATGGCATGCGTTATTTTTCCAGCTGGAGGTGGAGTTTGAGGTGTCTGTGACAGGATCAATGGGACATATTTGGGTGACAGTTAACTAGGGCAGTGCTTCTCATTGTAGGTTGGAAGGACATTATTCTCATCAGGAAATGTAACAGAATCATCTAGGGCTTTCTCAAGTTATCCTGCCACTCTTGGTGGGGAAATTCTTTTTCTGAGAATCATTGAGTTCGTGCTAGTATAGGATCTCACAAGCAGAGCAATCTCATGGGATTCATTCTCTGTCTTTGCTAATTACAGCCCCAGATTTCCAACTGGGGATCTACCTTTTCTGTATTTTTAGGCTATATGTTTATGGTGGGGCTCTGTTCCCAGTTCCAAGGCTAAAGCATCTGAACCAAGCTTAGATCAAACCACAGATTCCCGCAGGCCATGGCAATTGTTTCAGGAGTGGACACATAGCTCAAGTTGGTCACATCAGAACAAATCTTAGGGCTTCTGGGTTATTTTAGCAGCAAAGGCTCTTGCTTTTTCTGCTGAACTTGAACCTGGAAAGATGTACAGTTGGAGCTGGAGCAGCCATAATTGCCCTCATGAGAAGCCGCCTGGAGCTGCCAAACGCCACCCCAGGTTTTGAGAATAAAGACAACCTGTGGAATTCAGAGCCAAGAGGTGGAAAAATACCCACTTCTGGTTATATTGCTTGAGCCCTGGATTTAGCAGTGCTTGAAGCCAGATGGACTTTTGATCATTTTGTATGTGATCATTAAGTACTCTTTTGCTTAAGCCACTTGCAGTTGAAAGAGTCCTAATTAATAGGCTGAGAGACTGGGTAAAATAACTGGCATGTAAGTTGGTTGCCCAGCAATCTCTAGGCCCCAGATTCTAAGGTGCTGCACTCAGAGCCTCCTGAATTGGATGCTGTTTCCGGGTGACTCTGGGTGAATGTGCCAGCCTGGACGATGAGGAAATGAACACTTTACAGTGGGGGACAGGTGAGCACGAGGGATTCAGATACTTCAACTCACATTAAGGGAGGGTCTCATTCTTTAAGACTGCATATAAACTCAAGTTTTTCAACTATGTATATCAAATGTATATTTTATGCATCTTAGAGAATTCAGTCTGTAGACAAAATCCAGGTGGAATTAGGTGGAACTAGTGCCTGTGGACTGTGAAGCCCTGAGAGTCTGCCAGAATCGCCAATGCTGAAGAAACGGAAGCAAATCAGAAATCTTTACGTCTCTATACCTGCACCCTGCAGCCGTAAAAAAAGAATGAAGAGGCTATTTATATACTTATCCTGTTAAAAAATAAAAACAAACACAGAACAGTGTGTGTATAGTATGCTATTTATTTAAAATGTGGCGTGGTGGTGGAGAACAGTACAGTCATTTCTGTTGTAACATGAGTTGCTGAAAAATACTGCATTCCTCAAAATCTCATGTTAAAAACAACAGACCTATAAGAAAGTCTAGGCTGGATCACATAGTTGAAAATTTAAGCAACTTTGTGAAAAGCACTATCAAAAAGCGAAAACCAAACCAAACCAAAACAAAACAACGATCTTAATACTAGTACAGTGAAAAATTAAGTTAAATTTCTTATAATTATAAAAACACCATAGTAAAACAAAACAAAACAAAACAAAACAAAACTCTTTACTTAAAAAAATGAGGTGAAGTTAGCTTGATGGAAAGTGCTGTCAGGAAGAGTGACGTCTACTGAGTTGCAGAGACAGTGCAAACATGCACAAAGGTAATGAGAACCATGGAAAAGCCCTTTCAAGGCAGGGAACTGATGCAAGCGGAAGACAACCCGCATCACGTATAGTCAGAACGCGCCACCTGCTGGTGGGAGCTGAATAATCAGCTTCGTGTTCAATTGGGGTTTCTTGGTGGGATAAAACATTATCGTGCTGGGGAAAAAAAATCACGTATGCACCAACATGACTTCCACGTTACACCGCCAACATTCCCCTAATTTGCCACTCCCCTATGAGCGAATAATTTGGGTTCCAAAACTTATGTGTAGCATAACAGATTGTATTTTTTTTTTGCAAGGAAAGATTATTTCTTTGCAATGTATGCAAATACACACACATATATAAATATATGTTTATCTGTTTACATGTGCATAGGATAGTTTTGAAAGAAAACACACAAACTAGCAACACTGACTGCCTCTAGGGAGGAGAATTGAGCATCTAGGACATGAGCGTGGGGGACTTTTCATTGTATACCCATTCTCATGTTTTGAATATGTTTTAAATTCCCTAATCAAAAAAGTAATTTAAATTAAATCATTAATTTTTTTAAAAAAAATTGAAAGAAGACTTTCTGTAGATCCTTCCTATTGTCTCTAACCAGCACTTGTCTGGCTTTATCACTAAACTCATCTGCTTTGGTCATTTTATTTCTTTAAAACGAGACAATAACATGACACCCTAAGATCCACTGAATGACCTGGTATGCAAAAGAAGCCAGAGTACAGTCAGGCCAAGGCAAAAGCGCCCTCCTCTAAAATAATGGAACAATGTATCTAGGCAGAGCTAAGGTTTCAATGGAAAACTGTGACACTGCAGAGCAAATTTCCCTTTTTTGGATGTTTCTGGGGTTTGGAGTCCCTGCTTGGCAGACTCAGAGTCTTTAGTCAGACTGCTCCAGCAGCGGAGAAGCCCACTGGGCACGTTCATGCAAGGGCAGAGGCAGCACGTGTTGGTTGTTTACTCCTTAGCCTGTAAGTGTTAATAGACAGCCAAGGATCACCAGGTACACAAGGACAGTAGGAAACTAAATGAGCTGGTAGAAAAATGGATCCTAAGAGAAGCAGAAGAGAAATTAAGAAAATCCAAACAGTGTATTCAGTGAGATTACAACTCCAGTATATCACACTATTGCATCTATAAATAATAAGAGCATACTGTATACAGGGACAATTAGAAGGCAAGAGTTACTTAGAGATTAAAATGTAATTGATGAGGTTAGCAAAATTCCAAGGAAAGGCTAGAAAATAAAAAAGCGGGCTGGCCAGCTCGCTCAGCCGGTTAGAGTGCAGCCTTGTAACACCAGGTCAAGGGTTCAGTTTCCTGAGATGGTCAGCCATAAAAACCAAACGAAACTCCACAAAGTCCACAAATAACAAAACAAAAACAAAAAGATAAAGAGACAGGCATTACGAGAGAAAAGGTACAGCCAAAGAGGACAATTCAGGAGGGAAACACTCACTAGGAGACGTCTCTGGAAGCGAGCGTGGAGAGCAGGGAGGAAAGTGTGGAAAGAAACCTGCACAGAAAAGTCTTCAATTTGCAGAATGAAAAACACCACCTAGTGTCAAGCACAATACGTAGGAAAAAAACATACTCACGCAAACCCATATTTATGAAATTTCAGAGCACCGACAATAAAAAGACTCCAAAACTTAGACGAGGTCATGAGTAAGAATCACATTAGCATCAGACTTGGCAAAGGGAGCAACGACTTCAGAATTTTGAGAGAGAATGCTGGGATTTAAAAACTCGTGAGGGGAAGGAGGTGTGTGTGAGGTCACTGTGCTGGCAGGTGGGCAGTTGGACCCAGTTCACGAGAGCCAATGGTGGCAGTTCATGAGCACTCGACGTCAGTCATCAGCGATAACCCAGGTCGACATGACTGCTGGCCTGGATCAATGAGTCTCTGCAGTTGACTCTGACGGAGATGGAACGGCCGTGCTGGGGGCCACCCATGGTCAGTTTATGGGCATGCTCTTCCCCGGTTCCATGACCTCGAAGAAAGGGAAATTCCGAGCTGAGCTAGAACAGAGCACATCCAGAACTTGAAAATGCTACAAGCTGGCTTTAAGAGAATGGATGTTGACCAAATAATTCCTGTGGACCAATTAGTGAAAGGAAAGTTTCAGGACAATTTTGAATTTGTTCAGTGGTTCGAGAAGTTTTTTGGGCAACAGGGAAGACAGAGCAGCCGAGCTGCCGCAGCAGGTCAACATATTGAAACTTACTGTGGAAGACTTGGTGAAAGAGAGAATTCTACCTGGGGAAGCTGAGGAACACTGAATTGATTTGCCAGGAGAATGAGGGGGAAAATGACCCTGGACTGCAGAGAATTGCAGACGTTCTGTATACCACGGACCGAGGCTTGGTGACACCTGAGGAAGGGGCCCACGGGACGAACAAGACTATGAACAGCCTGGACTAGCAGAGCAGCATGTGAATTCTCCAAATCATGGGCTTACTCTAAAATACTCCCTTTTATTATTCTTAGAGAACTCTCTGGCTTCTCTTCTGAAGCAAAAAGTCCCTCTTGTTAGAGTACACTTCGCAGAGGGCTCTCTCTTTCCTGATGTTTGAGTTAGGAGCTTTACCTCGCAGCAAAGCATTATTGACATGTCGCTGGTTCCCCTGGGGAACAGAAGCTGACCTTGGGCTCCCTGTGTGAATGCCGGTCACAGAGATTGCTGGAGAGGGTGTTATGTGATACACTGAGGTGGCGATCTCAGCAGAGAAATGTAAAGATTGCATTGACTTTTAAGCTAATGTGAAATCTTAGCAGAGAACGTTTTAATCATAGATGCCTTAAGAGTATTTAAAATATGCTTCTATGTTTCAAAATATAAAGTGAAACATGTCAGAAGATTTTTATACATTTGACATTGTGTCTCAGAAGGAAGGGCTGGACCATGGAACCTTCAGAAGCTGCTGTCACAGACCCTTCAGGGCTGCTTGAAAGCTCACAGGCCTCGGCTTTGGCCCAAAAGGAAAGTTTAAAAAGTCCCTCTGTAAAGTCATTTGGGTCACTGGCCAATTGCATCCCTGCTGAAAACAAGAGGCATTGCTGCCTGGGTGAGCAGTGTGTGTTTCAGCCCTGAGATGTTTGAGTTGAAGAGCTCAGTTTCATTGCCCATTTCTCTGACAATTTTTACAATTATCCCTGAAATTTCTATGTATTGTGTTTTTTGGGAAATGAGCTGTGTCCAGGTTTTTAATCCAACAGCTACTTTGGGGGACTTGCCCACATCTCTGGGATTTCAGAGGGGATCTCGTCCTACTTTACTGTCTTTTAAGTTTACGTTTAATGTGTTTCTCTTCTCTCCTCCTCTTTCCCACTGGGGACTCCTCTTTGGCTTCTTAAAATTTGCTGCTGAGAGTTGAAAGTACAGCAGGCAGGTAGGTGCTCATGCTACAGGTTCTTTCTGGACTTCTGGCAGAGGGAGTGATCAGTGATCAGTGAAGGCTGTCGTTACATTGTTACCCTGGGATCTGCAAGGCTGGGACACTTTCAGTATCTGCTGTCCTCTGCTCTCCACTGTTGTCAGAATACTTTGCCAGTGCACTGATCTCTTTGGAGATAAAATTCCTTAGTGTGTTACTAAATGTTCATTTTCTTTTGCAAAAAATACAGTACCATGTCTGAATTAATTATTAATATTTAAAATATCTCATTCCTTAACTCTTCTTCATTTGCTTTGCCCATTGCCTATTCAGTCCGTTTGTTTGGCAGAATTTTGCAAAATGTGTGTCACCAGCTACTGAGATTGTTCAGCCCCTGATGTATTTCCATTGATTTGTTACTTGTGGTAGCTTATCCTAAAATATGTGTAGAAAGCAAGTATTTTATGGTAAAATTGTTGTGTGGTGCATGCTCTGTGTGGAACTCAGAGGAAAACCCAGATTCAGTGATTAACAATGCCAAAAATGCAAGTAACTAGCCATTGTTCAAATGACAGTGTTGTATTTCTCCTCTGTGGCCTTTTAGACTTTTGTTGTCCTGAAATTCCATTTTATCAGGAACCCATTGTCCACCTGGTCTTTCTTGACAGAGTTTTCTTTCCCTACTTTAAACAGTGTCTAAATAAAATTGTGTATTTCAAGAAAAAACAAAACAAAAATTTATTCAACCCAGTTGTTGCATGAAGAGGCAGAAAAAAATTTAAACATTGCAAAGAAAACCCCAAATAACTTAGAAATTGGATATATTTCCTTAAATTACACCTAAATAAGCCCTAAAATCATATCCCTTTAGTATGCACCAAGATTATCAATACATGAGTGAATGGAAACTTCAATTTTGATGAATCTTTTCTGAATGACTTTAGGCAATATTGGTGGTGGTTGTTTAGCATCCCTGCCTGCTCCTTCAGCCCTCCATGTTGGCTCTCAGTCCTTGGGTTTTCAGTGACTCTAAGTTCCCCTCTCTACACCCCAAGGTCTCCAGGGTGAGCGTATGGTCCAGGCCTGGCCAACTGTATGTTCTAGCCCCATGGCCACAGTGATGGGGTCAGAGATGGGTTGTGATCTGAAGCTGTCCCATAAGACTCAGTATAGAGCTAAAGCTGGGTCTGGAGTTCACAGACCCCTCAAACCTGTTATCCAGACTGGGTCACAAACTCTTCACACACTGGTCTATGAGCCAGGTAACCAGAAAAAAGGTTCCTCGAGCCTTGGTTGAAGAAAGAATAGTCTTTATTCAGTGCACACACATCTAAGAGCTAGGCAGTCCAAGGAGAAACTCAGAAACTCAACTGCTACTGGCAAAGTCCAGAGAAAAACTGAGTAGCTGCCAGCAGAGTAAACATACTCTATTTTTAGACACAAGCTCTCTGCCAACCAGCAGTTCGGGCTGCTGCTCCACAAACTCTGAAGAACACGCAATAGCAACAAACTAAAAAGATACATCGGTTTGCATGCACACTAACTCCACCCACATACAACTTGTTTACAAAGAATGTGCTGCACCACCCCCAACTGGACCTGAGGTGAAGGGGCCTGACTAAACTATTCTATTTTCCCCACATTCAGTCTTGGGATTTTTGTTGGAATGGTTGAAAAAAGAACTTTTTCTTTCTGGATTGCTAGTTGCAAAAATAAAACAAGCAGGCACTGCTGCAGAGGACCTAGTTGAAAGTGACCAAAGCAGAAAGCACTGCTGAGAGGTGCAGGGAGGGAAGGAAAGAGAGATAGAAAAGGGAGAGGGGAGAGAGAATCGGAGCAGAGACTAAAGCTGGATATGATCTCTGGACTTTTTGTTATGTGATAAATTTCCTTTTTTTCTTAAGCTGGTGTTAGTTGACCTTCTGTTACCTGCAACAGAAAGGGTCCTGACTGATTTAATAGCTTACTTAGAAGTAGAGACAAAACTGTAAAAGCAACAAAAATATTGCCAAGCAATCAGAACAGGCAAACTGTAACTGCTGAATGTGGACCAAAAAGTCAGCGAGCACACAAACATTTGCGAAGGCATTCCAGGGTTCGGAAAGTTATCTAAAGACATCCCTCCCTGATTCTGGGACTGATGTAATTGCCTAATAGTGCCTAAGAGTTTTATTTTTACTTTAAAAAAATTTTTGGTGGCTGGCCAGTATGGGAATCTGAACCCTTGACCTTGATGTTACAAGGCTGTGTGCCTAGGAGTTTTAAAAACAGCAGCTATGATGCACAAATTGTAAAACATGTATACAACCAGTAACTGGAATTAGTGATTTTAAACACTTTTCCGTATTTTTTATTGTGACCATTTCGTATTTGTTTTTATTTTTAGTACAGTATTTCTCCTTGTTTCCTTTCTAACTTCTCCACTTTGCCTTCTACCACCTTCTCTCCACACTCGCCTCCCATTTCCAGGTGATTTGTCTTAACAACTTACTTCTGTTTGTAGTTTTCTTTGTACTCAATTACACACACACACACACAAACTGTGTGTGTATCTTTATTGAGGAGTAATTGATATATGACAAACGGCGTGCACATATTTAAAGTGCACGATCTGATAACTTTGGACATATATCCATTACTCCCCAAAAGGGTCCCTATGTTCCTGGCAGTCCTTCCTTCTGTCCCTCCTCAGTCCCCACCCCAGGCAGCCATTCACTTGCTTTTTGTCACTGTAGAGTAGTGCACGTTTCCTCAAGTTTTACGTGCATGGCATCGTTCCCCACGTGCTCTTTTTCTTTGACTTCTTTGCTCCGCATACTGATTTTGGGATCCATCCATGTGTAGTGTGTTATCAGCAGCTCCTTCCTTCCTATTGAAGAGTAATATTCCATTGTCTGAATATACCACAGTTTGTTTGTCCATTCGCCTGTCGGTGGACATTTGGATTGTTCCCAATTTTTGGCTATTACAGATAAAGCTCCTATGAAGCATCAGGTACAAGTCTTTTATGGGTATGTGATTTCTTTTCTCTCCGGAATATACCTAGGAGTGGAATGGCTGGAGCATACTGTGGGTGTATGTTTACTTTTTAAGAAACTGACCAATCGTTTTCCAAAGTGATTGCACCATTTTATATCCCAACCAATCCCTTCACACCCTCACCAACACTTGGTGTGGTCGGTCTACTTAATATTTGCCATTCTAGTAATCCTTTTTAGTGGCTGCATAACATTTTCATGATACAAGTGTACTGAAATTTATTCAGTGTTATCCCTAGTAATGAACTTTCATCTCCCTTCCTGTGTTTTTGCTTCTAGAAACAATGCTGTAATACCAGACTGTGCTAACTGGAGCTTTTATTGCTGTGAGATGGAGTCTTTGGAATAGGACTGCTGCATTGAAGGGTATAAATATTTAAAAATGAAGTAAGTTTTATCAGAGAGGTTTCCAAAAAGCCAATAATAATTCACATTTCGCCAGCAGTGCATTAAAAAGCGTTCTTTGCCCTTCTTCTTGACCTCACCACAAATTTTTGCCGGTAGTAGATGTTATAACTTTAAACATTTTTGCAAATTATTATTTTTATTTTCACTTCCTTAATTATTTATGAAGTTGAATATCTTTTCTAGTGCGTATTGGCCAATTATTGTTTATCTGTGAACCGTCTACACAGATGTTGCCCTTTGAAAAAACATTTTTGAGAGCTCTTTTTCTGACATAGATTTTAAAATTTAATCTTTTTTAAAAAAATCTATTTTTTGTCTTTAACTTTGTTGGTAGCATATTAGCATATTTAAAACTTTAATGCTATTTTTTCTTTTATGACTTCTGGCTTCATGTCTTGGTTAAAAATATACCCAACTCATGGATTGTACATATAGTTTCTTATATTTTGTGTTAAGATTTTCATTACCTTATTTTTTTACAGCTATGAATTTAATCCTCTTGTATTTTTATATAGTGTGAAGTAGCACCCCAGCTTTATTTTCTTCTAGTTGGAAAGCAATTTGGGACACACCATTTACTAGATAAAGCGTTCTTTCTCTGCCTTAGTCATGTATTAAATCCCATTATTGACTGGGATTCATTATGCACTACGTATATTGTTTTGTTTTGTACTATGTATATTGTGCCACTGACTTCTCTGTCTTCTTGTGCCAGTACCATACTGATTTGATTATGTTCAGGCTTTTTTTCATTCCATGGGAGATTTAAGAAAGTGTTATCTAATTTCACACTCAAGAAGTACAGATTCCAATTGGAATTGAATTATGCATATATCAATTTGGAAGAATATCTATTTTATAGTGGTATTTTCATATGTTTCAAAAACATGGTATTTTTTCTATTAGTTCAGATCTAGTTTCATGTTTTTCAATATGAATTTTGAATTTTTTGTAGCTATATGTTGGAAGAATATCTATTTTATAGTGGTATTTTCATATGTTTCAAAAACATGGTATTTTTTCTGTTAGTTCAGATCTAGTTTCATGTTTTTCAATATGAATTTTGAATTTTTTGTAGCTATATGTATCATACACATATAAGAGTATGTGTACAACACACAGCAGATCAATAAAGCAAATGCCCAGTTTGGGAAACAGAGCTCCCCACCCACCCCCATGAGCTCCTCCCTGGTTCCCGTGGCCTTTCGCACTCCTGCCACTGTCACTGTCCTGTCTTTTGTGATAATCGTTCTCTTGCTTTTCTTTATAGTTTTACCACCTATGTCTGCTGCTCTAAAGAAGATATATTTTTAGTTTCTTTCCATAATTAACTTTGACAGAAATGTAATCAGACTCTTTATTATCCTGGGAAGAGAATGCTTCTTTGGTTCAACATAAGGTATGTGAGATTTAACCATGTTGATGCAGGGGATTGTATTTTGTTCATTTTTACTGCTGTGTATCATTCATCGTGTGGATGTTCTACAATTTGTTTGCCCAGGCTACTGTTGATGAATATTTGGGTTGTTTCTAGCTTTTTTTTTTTTTTTTTTAAAATATCCTCATGCATTATGTAAGGGTTTCTGTAGGGCAATGGTCTTCAAACTTTTTTACTTGCGTATTTACTAAAAGAATTTTGAAAATCTAAGCACTCTCTTGAGCATTTTAAACTGAACTTCTAAAATTTTTTCATCATGAATATTTGCAAAGAATGTAATTTCTAGCACATTGTAGATATTAATATTTTAAGATAAAATTACTACTTTAACAAATATTTCCTGTATAATACAAGTAACATAGCAACTGGATACCAACTTGCAGCTATTTAAAAAATACACAATCAAGCCTTTTTCTAATAGTCAGAAGTTTAATACTGTTTCTTTTTCTCTGTGGCTGTCCATTTTCCTTCCCACAGAATTGTATCTTGTTGTAATGGATTTCTATGCTTGAAAAATCTTCATTATCCTAGCATACATTTCTACCACAAAAATATATAAGAAAAGTGAAAAAAAATTCTGTTACCACAAAGCTTTAAGTGTGAGCATTTTCTTCTGTATTTAGTTATTATTAAAGTATTATTAGTACACAATTGATCAAAGCAATATAAATTGGAGGGTACTTCAAAAAGTTCATGGAAAAGATTAGTATTATCTTTCAATTCTATTTTTCCATGAACCTTTTGAACTACCTTGTATATCACAATATTTGTACAGTAATTTATTGGTAACTTTTTAATTTTGGAAATGCATCCCTCAATGGGACAGATGAGACTTTTTTCTACTTATTTCATATATACATGGATGACGTCACTCTTTGCTGCAATAAGGCAATGTTCAGCATCAACTCTATTCCTACTTTTTGTTTTAATCAGTGCAAGCACTGAGAAACCTTGTTCACATAAATAAATTAATAGAAATGGAGACAATTTTGTATGGCAATACCACTCAATTCTTTGTACTCTTTCCAAGATAAATGCCAAACACTGTATAGCAACCTATCATTAATTTTTAGTAGCCTATTAATGGATACATCTGCCTTCCTTTTTGTTGTAAACACAATAGTGGAAACTGCTTCACTTGCAAAAGTACTTATCAGCTAGTCATTAGAGCCATTTGATTTCTTGATATCTGGGGAGTATACCAAAAAGGTTTTTACCAAGACCTATCAAATGGCTATAAATTATATCACCTACTCTTTCACCGAGAGGTTGAAAAGTATCCCATTTAACCCAATATATCTAAAATATTTGGAAAAAATTGAAATTGTGAACTTCGGTAGACTTTTGTCAATCTATTTAAAAAACTGTTTAAGTGGAAAAAAACTGTTTAAATTCTAAAACAGAGAAGTAGAAAAAATAGTCTACTGCACTCAATGTATCCATCACTAGCCATCAACAATTACATATGTGCAATCTTGTTTCATCTAAACTCCTATCCATTTTTCTCCTGATTATTTGAGAGACAATCCTAGGTAACATGTCATTTCATTGGTAAACATTTCAGCACATAACTCTAAAACAGTAGGACTCTCTCTTTATTATTATTGCATAAAAATAATAAGTATTTAATATCATAAAATATCCAGGCAGTGTTCATAGTTCCCCGATTGTCTTATAATTTTTTTTTTTACGTTTTGTTTATTCAAATATAGATCTTCGGGAGGTTTTACATTATGCCTTATAAGTGGTGTATATACACTTCCTTCAGGAGGCGTATTCTGGTTGTCTGTCTTTCAGTGATATCTAGCAATCATCGATGATCATTGCCTAGATCTTATCATTTATTAGGGGTTGCAAAACGATGAAACTCTAATTTTGATCATTCCTTCTGTGTTTAGTAGCTGGAATACTTCTATAAAAGGAAAGCTTTGGCCACTGGGAGCTCTTTCAGGTTGCCTGTGTGTCTGAAGGAGTTCAGAACATACCGTCCTTAAATATGCCACTTTGGCATGAGAATTATTTTGAGCTAAAGGCACTTAAAAAACAGTAGGTGCAAGAAGATCACTTTGACCTTTGCTCTGTTTGTTAAAATCCAGAGATGAAATTCCCATGTGAAAGATGTCCTCCTTATGCTAAAAGAAAAGTCACGTTCTCATGGGAAATTGCAGCTGAGAAGTCTGTACAAACAACCCTTATGTTCCTAATCCTTTCTCTACCCAATTAACGACCCTAACCCAAGCCCCTTTGCCTTATTACATTTTCATAACTTACCTTTGTCCAATACAGTATGTAGTGTTTGATTCTTACTGCTTCTTTGGGTCTTCATTTCCTTATGAAGTCTCTCCCACCATGTAAAACCTGTATTAAATAAGTTTGTATGCTTTTTCTATGTTGATTTGTCTTATGTCAATTTAATTCTCAGGCCTGGACTGCCCCCCCCCCAAAAAAAAAAAAAAAAACTGTGAGAGGGTAGAGGTGAAGTTTTGCCTTCCTTACATGCCTCTTGACATGTCTCATCCTTTTTTTTTTTTATTTTGTCAATATACAATGTGGTTGATTATTATGACTCATCACCAAAACCTCCCTCCCTCCTCCCTCTCCCCCCTCCCACCCAAGAATGTCCTTTCCGTTTACTTGTTGTAACACCTTCAAAGAAATTGTAGTTGTTATATCTTCTTCCCCCCCTCTCCCGGTTTGTGTGTGTGTGTGTGTGTGTGTGTGTG
>NW_007726327.1:827538-844213 GCF_000696425.1 Galeopterus variegatus
TCCCCACGCCACCAGCCCCACCATAGAACCGTGGAGGGAGTGGGATGGGAGGCCAGCCTGCAGGCCCTGGAAGGCCCCGTGCTGGGTCAAGCAAGTGGCAGGGCTCAGTGAGGAGCTGAGCCAGGTGGGGGAGGCAGACCTGGCCGAACCGGCCGGCTCTGCCCCCACCCGAGAAAATGGAGGCAGCCCTGGGGTCGGTGGCTGGTCTGGTGTGGCAGGGGGAAGCCGGATGGGGGGCTGCCTCGTAAGCAGGGCTGGGCTGTGGGTCACTCACAGAGCTGGACAGTCTGGGCGGCTCTCTCTCCGTTTCCGCGTTGGCGTGGACCCCGTCTTTCGTCTCTGGTCTCTGCCGCCTGGGTCTGCTTACTCGGTCGGCGGCATGGCTCGGGCGCTCTCAGGAATCTTCTTTTGTGTCGGCCCTAAACTTCGAGTCTGTAGTTCATACCACTGATTTTGAAGTTACCCATTACTCTGTCTTATAAAACAACCCTCCCTAAAAGTCTTATAAACCTCCTGCTTTCCTTGGTTCGGGGGAACTGATCTGGTTCAGTCTTTCCTCCACGTTAGCTTTTGGCTGAAATAGCACCTGGCTTGGGTCTCTCTCTCCCTTTTCTCCCTCTCTCAGAACTTAACATCCCCACCTCCGCTTCCAGGACTCCTGACCCTGTGTGCCCTGGGTTCCGGCGGGTGCACCACTGTCTCTCGGGAGGTCTCCCCTCTGACTTTCCTCCTTCTGACATGTCTCATCCTTTGTATTCATTTTCTCTTCTTTACCTTTTGGCACTTTAAGATGCCCCAGGCTCATCCTGTATTTGTGTGCCCTGGAATCAACTGCTATAACATTTCTCTAAGGAATCGTGGCTCCTTTCTTTGAGGACTGGTATTTAGAAACCAAGATCCAAATGCTGGTTGTGCTCATTGCTACTGGGTGTCACTGCTGGTAGTCTCTCTCCGTGGACAGAGCTTGACCCACATAACACACATATCTATATTTATTTCTTTATCTATTAAAAAGAAACCAGCGATGAGTTCATACTGATATTTCTGACTCCAGTCCACCACCAGGATTTAGTTTAGCATTATCCCTCTGCTTATTTCTTTTTTTTTTTTCCTTTTTGTCTTTTTTACTGACCGGTAACGGGATCGCAACCCTCGGTGTCGCACCCGTACCGGGGACCGGCAACAGGATCACAACCCTCGGTGTTGCGCCCGCACCGTGCTCAGCCAGTGAGTGGGAACCGGTCTCCACATGGGATCCGAACCCTCAGCGGGAGCGCCGCCGTGCTCCCAAGCGGCGCACTCTCCAGTGCGCCACTGGGCCAGCCCATCCCTCTGCTTATTTCTAACTTCTTTCTCTGACAGTGAGAAACCTGGATCCCATTATAGCTACAATATAATTACTTACTGGTTGAACCTTAGTATACGATAGTTTCAGAATTGTCTATGATAAACAAATTTACCAACTAGAGTATAATGCTTGTTGCATACTGCTCTTTGTTGTCTTTAGCTTTATAATTTCCAGTCAAAACGTTGTTTTACAAAGTTACTTAGGTCAGCTCCTTTCTTCTCCATCTGCTTCAGTGTGGCTGTTATTTCTTTGTAATAGAGTTAGATTCATTTTTCATGGTCTGATTACATCTTGGGTGTCTCCAACAAGCCAGCTGGGTTTTTTTTTTTTTTGTTGTTGTTGTTGTTTTAAAATTTGCACACAGTAAAACTCACCTGTTGTGTACAGGTCTATGGGTTTCACGAATGGAGAGTCATGTGTCAATGGTACAGTACCACTCAGAACAGTTGTATCAACCAAAAGTTTCCTACTAAAGGGCATCGTTTCATATGTTCCTCATTGATTTGTTTTCCATCCTTATGGTTTTGCCATTTCTAGAATGTCATATATATGAAATCGCTCAATATATAGCATTTTGGGTCTTCTTTCACTGAGTAAAATGAATTTAAGGTTCATCCGTGTTGTGGTGTGAATCAGTAGATTGGTACTTTTTATTGCTGAGCGGTATTTGATTGAATAGATATACACCAGTTTATCCTTTCACCTGTCAAAAGACATCTGAGTTGTTTCTAGTTTTTTGTTTATGAATAAAGTTGCTATAAACATTCATGTACAGTTTTTTTCAGTCAACACAAGATTTCCAGTTAACTTGGGTCAACACCTTGGAGTGAGATTGTTGGGTCTCATGGTAAGTATGTGTTTAACTTTATAAAAAACTGCAAAACTATTTTCCAAAGTGGCTGTACTATGTTGTATACCCACAGGCAAGGAATGAAAATTCCACTTGCATTCTCTTCCTTGTCAACAATTGTACTATCAGTACTTTAAAAAATTTTTTTTAGCCATTTTAATAAGTGAGTAGTAGTCTCTGATTGTGGTTTTAATTTGCATTTCTCTAATGACTAATATTGAGCATTTTTTTCTTGTGGCAAAATATACATAACATAAAACTTATCATTTTAACCATTTTAAAGTGTACAGTTCAGTGACATTAAGCACATTCACACCATTGTACAGCCATTGCCACCTTTCATCTCCAGGCTTTTCCATCTTCCCAAACTGAAATTCTGTACCCATGAAACACCAACTCCACATTTCCTCTTCCTCCAGCCCCCCCCCATTCTACTTTGTGTCTCTATAAAATTTAACTGCTTTAGGAACCTCAGGTAAGCAGAATCATGCAACATTTGTTCTTTTCTGACTGGTTTGTTTTGCTTAGCATAATGTCCTCAAGGTTTATCCATGTTGTAGCAGGTGTCAAAATTTCCTTCCTTTTTAAGGCTGAATAATATTCCATTGTATGTATATACCATATTTGCTTATCCATTCATCTGTCAATATATACTTGGGTTGCTTTCACCTTTTGGCTATTGTGAATAATGCTGCTATGAAAATGAATGCTCATCTGTTTGAGTCCCTGCTTTCACTTCTTTTGGGAATATACCCAGAAATGGAATTAATGGATCATTTGGTAATTCTATGTTAAATTTTTTTGAGGAATCACCATACTGTTTTCCACAGCAGCTGCACTATGTTACATGCCCACAAGCAATGCGCAAGGATTCCAATTTCACCACATCCTTGCCAACAGTTGTCAAATTGTGGTGTGTGTGTGTGTGTGTGTGTGTGTGTGTTGAAAATGAATGTGAAGTGGTATCCCATTGTGGTTTTGATTTGCATTTCCCTAATGGCTAGTTATATTGAACCTTTTTGTGTGCTTGTTGGCCATTTGTGTATTTTCTTTGGAGAAATGTCTATCTTCATAAATCTTTTAATGAGATTTATTAGTTTTGTTGATCTTCTCAAAAAACCAGTGTTTGGGTTCTTTGATTTTTCCCTATTGGTTTTTTTATTCCTGTTTTTAATTTTATGATTTCTGCTCTTATTTTTATCCCCCACCCCTTCTGCTTGCTTTGGGTTTACCTTGCTCTTCTTTATCTAGTTTCTTAAGGTGGATTCAAAAATGCTTTTATGAGACTTTTCTTTTTTTCTGACCTAAGCATTTAATATTATATATGTTTTTAAGCATCTCTTTAGCCATCTTCTACAAATTTTGATATGTTGAGATTTTAGGTTCATTTATTTAAGCATATTTTAAAAAATTGCTTTGAGAGTTTCTCTTTGTGGTGAATGCTCCTTGTGCACTTGAGAAGAATGTGACCTCTATCATTGTTCATTGGCATGTTCTGTAAATGTCAACAGGTCAAGTTCGTTGATAGTGTTGTTCAAGTCATCTACATACTTCCCCTCATCATCTGTATACTTAATGATTTTCTGCCTTCTTGTTCTATCTATTACTGAGAGAAGTGTTGAAATCTCCAACTATAGTCACTTTTCAGTTCTTTCAGTTTTTTATGTGTTTTGAAGCTCTATTGCTAAGTGCATGTATATTTAGAATTCTTATGTCACCTTGGCAAATTAGCATTTTTATCTTTATGTAATATGCCTTTTATCTTCGATAATAGTTTTTATCCTAAAGTTTCTTTTCTTAATATTAATATAACTAGTCTGGCTTTCTTTTGGATATTGTTTGATGGTATAAAATTTTAACATTCTTTTTTTGTTTTGTTTTCATCTTTGGGCAGCTGGCTGGTACAGCGATCTGAACCCTTGACCTTGGTGTTATAACACTGCTCTCTGCCCAACTGGGCTGACTGTCTAGACCTTTAACTTTCTTTTATTTTTACCTATTTATGTCTTTATTTTTAAAGTGAGTTTTTAAAAAGGCAGCTTATAAATAGATCTTGGGTTTTTTAAATCCTATCTTACAATCTCTGTCTTCTAACTGGTATATTTTTATCATTCACATTTAATGTGGTTATTGATATGGTTGAATTAACATCTACCATCTTGTTAGCTGTTTTTAATTTAACCCTCCTATTCTTATTTTTCTTTTTCTGACTTCTCTTGAGTTAATTGAGTATTTTTTATGATTCCATTTTACCTCCTCTATTGACTTATTATTTGTATTTCTTTTAAAAAAATTGAGTCATTGGTATAGGAGTTACAATATACATTTTTTTTTTCCTTTTGACTTTTTTCGTGACCGGTAATGGGATCGCAACCCTCAGTGTCGCGCCCGCACCACGCTCAGCCAGTGAGCGGACCGGTCTCTATATGGGATCCGAACCCTCGGTGGGAGCGCCGCCGCGCTCCCAAGCACCGCACTCTACCGAGTGCGCCACCGGGCCGGCCCTACAATATACATTTTTAATTAATCAGAGTATATCATTAAGTAATATCATACCTATTCCAATGTAGTTTAAGTCCTCAAAATATAGTCCCACTTATCTGCTATTACATATATAAAATATATGTTATTGTTATAATTTATCTCTACATATTATTTTATATTATATTATATATCTATATTACACCTGTTTGTCTATCTGACTATCTGTCTAGGTATACATGAAAATTAACTATGAGATATACAGAAGTCAGAGGCAGGCTTAAGAAACAAAAAACCAAAACCCAGGTAAAGAAAATATTGTTAGGTGGATAATGAAGGAATAAAGGCATTCACTCCAGACCATTAAAGTCATACAGAGTAGCAGTGGATGATTAACATCTCATGTCAGTATAGGGCTTTTATAATTATTTAAAACTTACTTCCCATCTTCATACAATTCATATCATTTTTATCTGATAACAACTTAGTTTTCTTGGCTGTCCCTCCAATGTTTTATAGAGTAAGTTTATCATATGCAATTAACCCTTGTTCTCTCCCTTTCTCCCCCGTCCCCACTCTGTCCTCTTCTCATCTCGTCTTTTTTCCTCTCTCCCTGTTCCACCTCCTCTCACCCCCTCTTTCCTTATCTCACCTCCTTTCATTTGCTTCTTTAAAAAATTAATAGGCTTTATTTTTAAAATTGGTTTTAGGTTTCAGAAAAATTAAGTAGAAAGTACAGAGATTTCCCATATGCTCCTCACCCCATTGCCCCCGCCATTTCTCTTGTTAGTAATGACTTGTATTAGTCTGGTACATTGGTTGCAATTGATGAGCCAATGTTGATACATTATTATTAATTCAAGTTCATATTTGACATTAGGGCTCAATCCTGATGTATGTTCTATGGGTTTGGACAAATGTATAGTGACATGTATCTACCCTTATGGTATAAAACAGACTAGTTTCACCACCCTAAGCCCCCCGTGCTCCACCTACTCATCTCTCCTCTTCCCCCCTGACCCCTGCCAACCACTGATCCTTTTACTGTCTGCCTTGCTTTTGCCTTTTCCAGAATGTCCTATAGTTGGAATTACACAGCACGGACCCTTTTCAGACTGGCTTCCTTCACTTGGCAACGTGCACTTAAGTTTCCTCCATGTCCTTTCATGGCTTGTTAGCTCATTTCTTTTCAGGGTTGATACAATTCCATTGTCTGGATGTACCACAATTATTTATCCATTTGCCCATTGAAGAACATCTTGGTTGCTTCCAAGTTTTGGCAATTAGGAGTTAAGCTGCAATAAACATTCTTGTGCAGATTTTTATATATAAAAAAATATTTTTAAATAATGGGAGGAGAAAGAAGGGCTTTCTAAGAATCACAGGAGCCATCCAATTTTTTTTTGGTTAAAATTTCCAGACTAAGCAAAAAAACTTGTATAGTGAACTTAAGAGACAAACAGCAGGGGGTGGCATTTGCAAGGCTTTTGACAGCAGCCGACAGTTCTGTGTTACTTAACATTCCTCAGACTTAAAGGAGATAAGATTCTCAAACTCTTTGGCTACTTTGTGTTGTTTTCTTTTATTTTATTACCTGCATGTCTGTGGTAGAAGAGGTCTATATCAATGTTTCCTTCAGATGTGTCCAAGAAATCTGATAAGTATTTAGACTTGTTAGGAATTACCAGATTTTGATTTACATCTTACTATTAGGAAAACACATTATTAAATGAAACAACCATAATTCTACAGACTTTTAGGGAGAAAGGGTTATTTTCACAGGACAGTGCTATGATTTCCAAATGCTGGATGCCTTACAGACATTTATAGGAATGATATTTGCTATTTTTCTCTCTGCAATTGTCAGAGGAAAAAAAATTTCCTCCTTCCTTCTGCTGATAGTTCTTTCACCAGCAATTAGAAGCACCTACCTTCTGAAGGGCCCCACTAGAACCCCACCAGTTAGCACTGAAAGAAAAAGGGGAAGCCCTAATAGCCATAAAACTCTGAATATGAAAGAAAAGGGGCAGAAAAGGATTGTTAATGGATGTAATATGGAGGAGGTAATATTTCGCATCTAAAACATAAAGGGCTTTCTTGAGTCAGCAAGAACAATATGTATAAGTTAACAGCAAAAATCAATTAAGTATACGCCCAGGCAGGCTAGAGGAAAAACTATTCTGTTCAAAATAATGCCTTCTATATTGTAAAAACCTGCCTTCTGTCCTCTCTAGTAGGAGGACATGTATCCACTTCATTCAGTGCAATAGCTATTATTATTATCTGAGAAGTTAAGTTTACAGTGTTAATATGGAAGAATATTTTAGAAGTCAAGCCTTGTGTTCCAAAATGTGATTTGTGTGTGTTATCTACATTATAACCGTCCTCCTCCACAAACTAAGCAAAGAACCAAGGGTTCTTTTTTTGGTATCTTACTTTCCTGCTTATAGTTTCTTTTTGAAAATTAATCTGAACTCAAACATGCAAGTAACTGATCAGGCTCACTCCCCTGAGAAAATTTCCAGAGAGGAGCCCCAGTACCCCAACTTCACACCCCCGACAACACAGAGGATCATAGCAGGGCATGTGTGGAGGGGATGGTAGGGGGCATTAACTGGACAGCGTGAGAGGCCCAGTGTGCCCCTCTCTCCCCTGCCCTTACCTTTCCATTCATTAAGAGCCTGTCACTTTGCCTAAATCACATCATGGGTGGGGACAGATGTCTCCCTACTTCCTGTGGAAACAAGTGCCATCTGGGTGGGGAAACCTCCTAAGCCTTGTTCAGGTACCTCAGGGTCACCAAAGGGCAGGGCATTTGGTGAGAAATAGGAGGAAACCATAGCATGTCTCAAGCAAGATGCTTGCTCTTGGGGCAGTGGGACCAGAGAGCCCCTTGGGTTCAACCTTCACTGCCACCCAGAATTCCATATAAGAAACTGTCCTCGTGGAGCAGAGGCAAATGGAGGGGGTGGGGCGAGGTATGTGGGTCCAGCTTGGGCCAGTGGAGGGCAGCTGATGGTGTGGCCTGGGCTGCAGCCATGCCCCAGATGTTTATGGGCTTCTCTGGGTCTCTGTGCTTCTGCTAACAGACTGGTAGAGAATTTGTTTTAGGGCCAGCCCATGGCTCACTTGGGAGAGTGTGGTGCTGATCACACCAAGGCCACGGGTTCGGATCCCATATAGGGATGGCCGGTTAGCTCACTGCGAGAGTGTGGTGATGACAACACCAAGTCAAGGGTTAAGATCCCCTTAACAGTCATCTTTAAAAAAAAAAAGAAAAGAGAATTTGTTTTGCACAAAAGCTTGTAGAGATGTGGTGGGAAAAAGGAAATAGAGCTAGGTAAAAACAGCTTCTTCCTCTGGCTGTCTCTGAGGGTTTCTGGGTCACCCTCTGGGGACAGCTTTGTGAGGAAACCCACACACATCATTCTTTTCCTGTCCCCGAGGAACATGGTCCCTCTCTTTCTGGCAGACGAAATTTGTGGACAGTTTTTTTAATTTCTCACTGCTCTTGTGTTTTTATGGAGAGACTGGAAACTTGAAAGAGAGACTTCCAAGAAGAGGAGGGGGGATTGCTGCAAGGCCATCTGGAGACCTTGCAAGATATTCCAGGACCTACCAGGTAACAGGGCTTGCTTTGTTTTCTTTCATTCTGTCTTCTCTCTTTCCCCCTGCCTTTCTCCCCCAGTTCTACCAGAAACAACCTGTGTCAACCTGGACAAGGCACTTAATCTTTCTAAACTTCAGTTTCTTTATTGCTAAATCAGAATTGAGAATTATATACCCTAAAGTCCCAAATAAGTGCAAGCTGAAAATATTACTGATACCGCATTTTTCAGAACCTGCAATAGTGAATAGAATGAACTCAGGCACCAGCTCTTTGGTAATATTAATAAGCTTATTTCTTGTGTTTGTGCAAAGCATTTTTATCTATGCACATAGTGGCTGCCACACCCATATCTGGGTGTACATATGGGACTTTGAGAGCAAGGGAAGGGATGCCCTCTGAAGAAGAGGCTGAAAATTCACCTTTTGATTTTAATCCTATTTCCTTCTCATTGCTTATTTTTGACACCACTCAACTTGATGGAAATGTTTCCATTTTAAAGAGGGGAGAAAGATTTCAACAGCAGGACTCAGGTTCACATAAAACGTTTGCTTTTTTTTCTGATAAGGAAATACATTTCTTTCTTTTTTTTTTTTTTTAAGATTAGTTATCCCTCCCTCCCCACCCCCCCCGCCAGACAGAATGAAATTATAAACAGCAGGGGCTTTATTGTTGGGAGATGACCCTTCTGCAGTGGCAGGTTCTCATAACTGCACATTATGTTTTCCTGATCAGGGTGCTAATTGCCTTCAGGAAACTCCAGTGAGGAGAGTAAGGAGGATGTTATGTTGACTTTTGGCAAATGAGAGTAAGATAATCAGCCCAAGATCAACAAGCCAGTTTGAGACCATTTCACGGTTTTCCCCAGGGTGGCCTCTGCCTCCCCATCCCCATGTGCCCCTCCCAGTCCCGCAGGCTGGAGATGCGGCCCAAGCAGAGCTTCCTCAGCAGGTGCAGGGAATCCGCTCTCGTGGTTCACCCGGTGATGACGCTTTCCCAGCCTGGGGCAGGGGCTGTTCTTTAAAGTGGCCCAACCATCCTCCAAGGGTGTGAAAAGTCTGGTCAATGGAAGTGTTTAGTCACTTTTTGCAATGAATGAACAGGAGGATTGATGGATATCAGACGAGGGAGGTGGGTTGATGGTGGGCCCCAAATAGGCTTTTGAGTACTGGGGAGTATGATGATAGTGATATCTACATCTAGAAGGCACCTTGGGCAGGGTTATCTGTAGGGGACGGAGCAGGGCAGGGGATGCTGTTGGGAAACCAGGACAGCCACTTGGCTGGAGGTGTGGCAGTTTGGACTAGTGAGGTGGCACTGTGACTAGAGAGGAAAAAAATCCTCAAAAAAAAAAATTGAGAAAAATGGGTAAAACCTTGTTGTTTCTTGAGAAGGAGCCACTTTTTCATTTCTCTTTCTGCTCAGGTTGGACTCTGAGAAAGCTGCAACTTCAGGTTCTCTTTCTTGGAGGACATGTCCTGCTACCAGTCACTTGGCAAACATGGCACGTGAGTAGCCCTGCTCCTCTTGTCCAAGGGGCTGAGGAGCAGCCAGATGGAAGTGACCCTCCAGCACACAAGGGCAGGTGGCACATTCGGGCCCCTTGTTTGCCATCTCTCTTTCATATCCTTTCATCTCGCAGCCTTGGGTACAGACTTGGTTTCATGTCATTGCTTAACTCCAGAAGTCTCAGTTCCCCCATAGTTAAAAGGAGTGGATAGCATCACGAGATTGCGGAGGTTCCCCCCCATCTCTCTGAGTTTAGGAATATCAGCTCCAATGTTCTGCCACCCCCTTTCTGCAGCTCCGTCAGCAGCACCTTGTCTGCCCCTTAGCACACACCTCTCAGTCACTCACCTGGTACCTTGGCGTTTCCCTCGGATGCTTAGGAGCCCCTCGTCCCTGGCCCTTTCTGCTGACCACTGTCCAAGATGATCCAAGGACAAAGTGTGGAAAAACAGAGGGTCTCGATTACAAAATCATCAGCATCACAAGCAAGCTGATGTCTAGGAAAACATTAGTTTCTCCATTTGCCATCTCCTCCTGCAATCACATTTTTTTAAAAAAAGAAGACCCCAAACCTCCCCATACTCATCCTAGAAAAGAACGAGAAAAAGATGAGAATTAAGTTCAGGTTTGCCCTTTCTCTGAGCTTCAGTAGTGAGAATTTAGCTTTGATTATTCTTTAGGATTCTTCAGAGAAACAGAAACAGCAGAATATATGTACTAAGAAATGTAATCTAAGGAGCTGGCTCACGTGATTGTGTGGGCTGGCAAATCCAAACTCTGCAGGGCAGGTTGGCAGGCTGGACACAGGCAGGAGATGACACCACAGTCTTGAAGCAGAATTCCTTCTCTGGGAAACCTCAGATTTTGCTCTTATGGCCTTCAACTGATTGGACGAGGCCCACCTCATCTTTACTGAATGTCAACCACATCGACAAAGCACTCTCACAGCCACACCTAGGTTAGTGTTAGACCACTGGGTGCCATGGCCTGGCCAAGCTGGCACACAAGACTGACCATCGTGCTGGGTGTGAAAGGCCCCCTCATGGATTGCAGGACAATATAAAAGGCTCACCCAAAGGCCACCACTTGGCTGGATGTAAAGGCAGGACCTGAGTTGTGTGATCAGTACTATGGTTCCTCAACCTGGATCACTCTTGTTCAAATTGTGCATATTCTGAGACAGATTTTGCAAACCACATTAGAATAGTTTCCATGGGACCCGGCTAAAGAATAGAGAGATGCCAAGAGGCAGTAAATTGCTGCCATTTCTCTCTCCTGCTGCTAAAAATACTCTCAGGAGAGTTAGTTACAAAGAAATTACTGTGGAACTGTCTGATAGAAGTTGGGTTTTGGCATTTAGTACTTAAATTAGAATGATTCCAGAGTTATTTTATTTATTAATTTATTTTTCCTGCCAAGGTAATCCCTGACCAACTTCACACATAGAGGGGCTAGCGAGCATCTTTGTGATCCCACGGAGCATTAGAAAAATCCATTTATTTTATAAAAAGCATTTTTTCAATTGACCTGCCATAGTTCCTGAGAATCCACACTTACAGACTCATAAAATATCCTGATACTTTGCACACAGCCAGGTCCCGATATAGCTTGGGAGAGGGTCATGTCTGTTTTTCCCACTAGTGGAGACTTAGAAGTCATTCTTCTGTGGTGCCGGGATGGACTTTCTCCCTGAGCACCAGACGTAGAGGGTAGGAGGGAAAAAAGGATCAAGAGAAAGAAGGGGGTGGGCCGGCCCGGTGGCGCACTGCTACAGTGCGCCACTTGGGAGCGTGGCGGCGCTCCCGCCGAGGGTTCGGATCCCACATACAGACCGGTTCCTGCTCACTGGCTGAGCAAGGTGCGGGAGCAACACCGAGGGTTGCGATCCCGTTGCCGGTCCCGGTCCGGTATGGGCGCGACACTGAGGGTTGTGATCCGTTGCCGGACATGAAAAAAAGACAGCAAAAAAAAAAAAAAAGAGAAAGAAGGGGGTGGGCCGGCCCGGTGGCGCCCTGCTACAGTGCGCCACTTGGGAGCGTGGCGGCGCTCCCGCCGAGGGTTCGGATCCCACATACAGACCGGTTCCTGCTCACTGGCTGAGCAAGGTGCGGGAGCAACACCGAGGGTTGCGATCCCGTTGCCGGTCCCGGTCCGGTATGGGCGCGACACTGAGGGTTGTGATCCGTTGCCGGACATGAAAAAAAGACAGCAAAAAAAAAAAAAAAGAGAAAGAAGGGGGAAGTGAAAGGTGGGGGGCTGGAAGAGAGAGGCCCCTGATGTAGCTACTGGTCTAAGATTGAGCTGAGAACACAGAAGCACCGACCTTGCTCTGTAGCACCACACACTGACCCGAGCCTGACAAATTGGCTATTCCTTCTGATTACTGATGTGCCTGCCACCCCGCCCAAGCCTGGACCTGAAAATCTCCTACTCCTGGGATGAACAACCCATCATGATTTGCTGGGACTTTCCCAGTTTCAGCACTGAGAGTCCTCTCAGTCCTGGATAAACCGGGATGGCTGGTCACACTCGGTTCCACCATCACCATGGAAACTTAGGGACGAGTTTCTTTTGTGAGTTTACTGAAGGGGGATACTTTGCCAGGCAAACTTGAGTTTGGGTACCTGTGCTGAGACCCTAGAGGCAGACAAGAGCCCCGGACAGCCAGATGCTCAGTAGGAAGTGACAGACCAAGTGGTGTGGCTTTCTGGTGGACAGCATACCTTCACTGCCTCCTAGCAGCTGGACAGGTCATGGGAAGCACACACACATGCTTATGTCCCGGGGCTGTCTGTATATTCTTCAGTAGGAAGTTCAGTCTACTGCTGAGACTATCTGAGGGCCAGTGCAGCCGGGTTTTAGTCTCAGCCCCTCCGTTAAATAATGTGTGATCTCTGCAGGGTTTTTTTTCTTGTCTCAATTTCCTCATCTATAAAATGTGGTGTTTTGTGTCTGATATTACATCCAACTCCAGTGTAAAGAATTCCTGTGTGTTTCCCCCTCTAGAACAACATGGAAAGCCTTCAGATGGGTGGAGAAGGTGCCATCACCGCAGGTGAGGAAGCTAGGCTTGGTGGAGCCTTCACAGCAGCCATGGGCCCGGACTCTGCACCAGGGGCAAGCTTCCCACCTGGCAGGAAAAGGCACAAACCTATATTCACCCCAAGGCAAAGGAAATTCATTCCCCCCGGGAAATAGGACATAGTAAGTTAGTAACTGTTACATTCTTTTTAGTGAGGGCAAGTTTTTCCCTATAAAACCCTGTCATCTTGTAAAGTAGAGACCAGGCAGGGCTGGGAGGAGTAGAAATTGTGGGATAAGCAACCCAATGGCGGCAGGAAATGTCCCACAGCAGCCTGTGGGTATTCGGCCTTCTGGGTAGGAACTGAACAGAGGGAAGTTTCTGGAAAGGGTGGCAAAATTCAGCAGCCCCAAAAGGAAAGATCCCTAGGACTCTGGCCAGAGCTGGGTAATTAATTCCACAGATCCTGTGCGAGTTCCCTTATGCTCTGCATGTGAGTATCAGGGATGACAGCAGATGCTGGATCCTCTGGGCCTTTTTCCTTTTTGTCTTTTGTTTTCTTCCTCTTCAAAAACTATTTATTATACATGAACTTTTCACATGCCCTAATAGGCAGTGGAGAAGCTTGCTTAACTCTAGGAATACCGTTGTTGAGGATCCTCCTGGTGGGCAAAACAGGCAGTGGGAGAAGTGCCACCGGGAACAGCATCCTCGGCCAGCCAGTGTCTGAGTCCAAGACAAAGGCGCAGGCCGTGACCAGGAGATGCCAGGGGGAGACAGGCATGTGGGGCGAGAGGAACATCCTGGTGGTCGACACCCCCCCCATCTTTGAGTCAAAGGCCCAGACCCAAGAGGTGTACAAGGACATCGGGGACTGCTACCTGCTCTCCACCCCAGGGCCCCACGTGCTGCTCCTGGTGACCCAGCTGGGACGTTTCACGGCCCAGGACATGGCAGTGGTGAGGAGGGTGAAGGAGGTCTTTGGGGTAGGGGTCATGAGACACATGGTCATCCTCTTCACCCACAAAGAAGACCTAGTGGACGAGTCCTTGGATGAGTATGTGGCGAACACGGACAACCAGAGCCTGAAGGGCCTGGTGAGGGAGTGCGGGAGGAGGTGCTACACCTTCAACAACCGGGCGGGCGGAGAGCAGCGGTGGGGACAGCTGGCGGCCCTCATGGCCGTGGTCGAGAGTCTGGACAGGGAGCACGAGGGCCGCTTCTACAGCAACGACCTCTTCCTGGAGGCCCAGCTGCTGCAGCGACACGGGGCCTGCGAGGAGGACTCCAGGCTGTACCTGGCCAAGGTGAGGGGACAGCTGCACAAGCAGGAGCGGGAGCTCGAGGAGATGGACAGGCCCTGGGTTGTTGGGGTGCTCCTCAGACTCCGAGACTGTGTGGTCTTGCGTTATGAGATTTGTGGTGTTGTCGTCTGGTGCAGCTTACTTTTTCTTTTCATTTTTCTGATCATCTTTTATCATTTTTAATTCCTTGTATTTAAGAGCAATTTCTTAAGTATCAGCTCATGGTTTCCTTGTTCTAAGTATCAGCAATTCAGGAATGGATTCTCATGGTCTGCAGGGGTCCCTGCTTGCTGTCTGTGAAGCCCCCATTTCCCCTTTCTCCTGTGGCATCTGGTTTGATTCAGGCCTCCCACAGGGAGCTGTGTGCCTGCCTCAGCTCCAGGGATACCCTTCTGTTCCCTCTGCCAGTGACTGGATCAGAGGGGGCCTGAGAGCCAGTGCTTACCAATGAGAAGTGGGCAGAGGTCTGCGGAGGTGGAGCCGGAGGGTTTCTCCTGTCCTAGGACAGAGCCACAGAAAGACCCAGTCTCTCTCCTCCTCTGGGCACGGTTGGGTCTGGGTGTGGAGTCTGGAACTTCAGCAGCCACCTCCTACTCACCTAAGGTTGACGGCAACACTTCAAAGCACAGCAGAGAGATGAAACAAACCCGAGCCCCCGAACCACCCAACGCTGAAGCCCACCCTGTCTCTGCGTTTCCAACTGGGTCAGCCGATGCGTTTCCTAATTGTTTAAGCCGTCTGAGGTTTGGGTCTCTTTTACCTGTTTTGCAAGCACTTGAACTAATGAAGATTCTCCATGTTCCTTTTTTAATCTGTCAGAACTTCCCTGTCCTCGTGCTTTCTTTTGAGCAACTGGCATCCAGCATAAATGAGTAGGTTTGTCTTCTGTTATGTCTAGAATTCGGAAGAACCTCCCTCTCCTACATCGTGGGCGTTCACTGAACTCTGAATAAAGCAAAACACGTTTAGTTGGGTTATTTTGAGGAATGGGTTTGGAGAGAGCAGAGGAAATGTGATGGTTTAATCTGTCAGAACTTCCCTGTCCTCATGCTTTCTTTTGAGCAACTGGCATCCAGCATAAATGAGTAGGTTTGTCTTCTGTTATGTCTAGAATTTGGAAGAATCTCCCTCTCCTACATCGTGGGCGTTCACTGAACTCTGAATAAAGCAAAACACGTTTAGTTGGGTTATTTTGAGGCATGGGATTGGAGAGAGCAGAGGAAATGGGATCTCCTCTTGGCAGGGCTTTCCCTGTGCCTGCTTCACTGTTCTTTAGGTGGCCCAGGAGCAGAGTCTGCATGGGAATGCTCTCCGAAGAATCGCATTGGCGAACATGCGTGCATGAGGAAATCTTCTTTACTGTCAAATGTCCTTGGGTTGACTCTCTAGCTCTATTGCCCTGGAAGTCGACAAGGGGGGATGTCACCTGGGTACCGGGCAACACTTTTCGTGGTGAAAGTAACTCCTCGTGGGTGGACTGAGTGTGGACAGGGACGCCTGGAAACGAGCCATCCATGCGCCGGGAGGGAGACCACTGTCCTGCAGCACTGCTCCCCAATACTTTCTGGGCAGGAGGATGGAGGAGGCCACCCATTGTCGATTGGACCGATGCCCCGGAGGGCTTCGAGGTTGGCACATCCAGATCCAAAGCCTTTGCCTTCCTCTGTTTAACCCACTCTCCCTCTGAAAGGCCTCAGTGGTGGAGAGAGTGCATTTCAGAGGGTCGCCCAAGACAGAGCCTGTTCCCGCTGCGATGCTGCTATCACTGACCATTGGGTGGGCCCACCTCCTCAGTGGCTCCCGAATCTGTCCTCTCCTTTCCATCCCCATTGCTATGGTTATAGCTGGGGTCCTGATTGCTGGCATGGAATTCATTTCCTCTAAATGTTACCTGTCTCCAGGCCTGTACTTGTATATTCCAACCACACATTGCTGCCACACGATCTTCCCAAGATATACCGACCTGCTCAAAAGCCTCCAGTGGCCTCCTGGTAGGTAACAGGCAATCTTGAAGCCCCCAGGGTAAGGCCCAGGGCCCCGCCTCTGCTCCACCCTCTCCCTCCCTGCATCCCTGCTCAACCATGAGCGCCTCGAGTGACTTCCCCCAGAGGCCAGCTTCCCTTATATCCCCATTTTTATAGGACTTCATCCTCCCACCCCACAGTAGCCCTGGGGGTAGAGTAGGCTGGTGGTATTCATCTTACAGTCCTGGAGGTGAGCACAGCCCCGACACGTGCTACCCAGGTAATCAGTGTCTGTGGAGCTGAACTGCATTAAGTCGAGGAAGGGACAGACCCACATAGGCTGGAGCGGTTTGGGAACACTGCGTGAAGGAGGTGGTCCTTGGTCTCTGAGAATGCAGAGGTCCTCAGCGTTCCAGGGTTGGGTGAGCTGACACATAACACTCCCTGCCCAGAACCCCCAGGTGATTCAACAGACTGTCCTTATCTCCTCTCGTAGGGGTGGGATGGGGCGTCATCTTTTACAGCCCGTGATGAAATCAGGGTACATTTATGAATAAAATGAGGAATTCTGATACCAGCTTTTCAAATAG
>NW_007726327.1:844926-847232 GCF_000696425.1 Galeopterus variegatus
AGCTTCCCTTATATCCCCGTTTTTATAGGACTTCATCCTCCCACCCCACAGTAGCCCTGGGGGTACAGTAGGCTGGTGGTATTCATCTTACATTCCTGGAGCTGAGCACAGCCCCGACACATGCTACCCAGGTAATCAGTGTCTGTGCATTAAGTCGAGGAAGGGACAGACCCACATAGGTTGGAGCGGTTTGAGAACACTGCGTGAAGGAGGTGGTCCTTGGTCTGAGAATGCAGAGGTCCTCAGCGTTCCAGGGTTGGGGGAGCTGACACATAACACTCCCTGCCCAGAACCCCCAGGTGATTCAACAGACTGTCCTTATCTCCTCTCGTAGGGGTGGGATGGGGCGTCATCTTTTACAGCCCGTGATGAAATCAGGGTACATTTATGAATAAAATGAGGAATTCTGCTACCAGCTTTTCAAACAGCACGTTTCTTTTCTTGACCCAATTGTATAAAGTAGGGCCCGGGGCGAGACCCTCTCATAGCGTCCAAGTTCACCCACCTTGCTTCCCGCAAACCTCAAATATTTCCGGACAGGTCCCAGCTAGTTTATTACTTACCCTCACAATTTATAACGAAACAAAAAAGACAAATATTTTATCTCCTTGGGTTTTATTCACGTAAAAGCCCTTGCAGGAAAACGGATGACATATCTGATGCAAGGAAGAAAAACAGAGTGAAATTACGTGACATGCACAGTGCCCTGCACACTACACAGAGACGGTCTCCTTGGATAAAGAAAGCTGGCCGTAGAAATCACCTGAAAATGCTTATTGCCCATAAGTCATACACGAGCTAATTATAACAGCAAGAAGAATCAAAGCACAGATAATAAGACAGGCAGACACTATGACAGAGAGGCCATGTAGTCTCGGAGTCTGAGGAGCGCCCTGACCGCCCAGGGCCTGTCCATCTCCTCGAGCTCCCGCTCCTGCTTGCGCAGCTGTCTCCTCACCTTGGCCAGGTACAGCCTGGAGTCCTCCTCGCAGGCCCCACGTCCCTGCAGCAGCNAGGAATGGATTCTCATGGTCTGCAGGGGTCCCTGCTTGCTGTCTGTGAAGCCCCCATTTCCACTTTCTCCTGTGGCATCTGGTTTGATTCAGGCCTCCCACAGGGAGCTGTGTGCCTGCCTCAGCTCCGGGGATACCCTTCCGTTCCATTTGCCAGTGACTGGATTAGAGCGGGCCTGAGAGCCATTGCTTACCAATGAGAA
Organism: Galeopterus variegatus; assembly: GCF_000696425.1. Taxonomy (NCBI): domain Eukaryota; kingdom Metazoa; phylum Chordata; class Mammalia; order Dermoptera; family Cynocephalidae; genus Galeopterus; species Galeopterus variegatus. The sequence goes on from NW_007726327.1 coordinate 846,143, forward strand.
GTGGGCAGAGGTCTGCGGAGGTGGAGCTGGAGCGTTTCTCCTGTCCTAGGACAGAGCCACAGAAAGACCCAGTCTCTCTCCTCCTCTGGGCACGGTTGAGTCTGGGTGTGGAGTCTGGAATTTCAGCAGCCACCTCCTACTAACCTAAGGTTGACAGCAACACTTCAAAGCACAGCAGAGATGAAACAAACCTGAGCCCCCGAACCACCCAGCGCTGAAGCCCACCTTGTCTCTGCGTTTCCAACTGGGTCAGCCAATGCGTTTCCTAATTGTTTAAGCCGTTTGAGGTTTGGGTCTCTTTTACCTGTATTTGCAAGGACTTGAACTAATGAAGATTCTCCATGTTCCTTTTTTAATCTGTGAGAACTTCCCTGTCCTCGTGCTTTCTTTTGAGCAACTGGCATCCAGCATAAATGAGTAGGTTTGTCTTCTGTTATGTCTAGAATTTGGAAGAACCTCCCTCTCCTACATCGTGGGCGTTCACTGAACTCTGAATAAAGCAAAACACTTTTAGTGGGGTTATTTTGAGGCATGGGATTGGAGAGAGCAGAGGAAATGGGATCTCCTCTTGGCAGGGCTTTCCCTGTGCCTGCTTCACTGTTCTTCAGGTGGCCCAGGAGCAGAGTCCGCATGGGAATGCTCTCCAAAGAATTGCTCTGGTGAACACTCGTGCGTGAGGAAGGTTTGCAAAACTCTTCTTCCTTTTTTACTGTCAAATGTCCTTGGGTTGACTCTCTAGCTCTATTGCCCTGGAAGTCGACAAGGGGGGATGTCACCTGGGTACCGGGCAACACTTTTCGTGGTGAAAGTGACCCTCTCGTGGGTGGACTGAGTGTGGACAGGGAGGCCTGGAAACGAGCCATCCACGCGTCGGGAGGGAGACCACTGTCCTGCAGTGCTGCTCCCCAATACTTTCTGGGTGCCAAGTTTATTCCTGACCAGAATTCCTTCCCTGGAGGAAGGAGGAGGCCACCCATTGTCGATTGGACCGATGCCCCGGAGGGCTTCGAGGTTGGCACATCCAGATCCAAAGCCTTTGCCTTCCTCTGTTTAACGCACTCTCCCTCTGAAGGGCCACAGTGGTGGAGAG
>NW_007726327.1:848232-849541 GCF_000696425.1 Galeopterus variegatus
GACATATCTGATGCAAGGAAGAAAAACAGAGTGAAATTACGTGACATGCACAGTGCCCTGCACACTACACAGAGACGGTCTCCTTGGATAAAGAAAGCTGGCCGTAGAAATCACCTGAAAATGCTTATTGCCCATAAGTCATACACGAGCTAATTATAACAGCAAGAAGAATCAAAGCACAGATAGTAAGACAGGCAGACACTATAACAGAGAGGCCACGTAGTCTCGGAGTCTGAGGAGCACCCTGACCACCCAGGGCCTGTCCATCTCCTCGAGCTCCCGCTCCTGCTTGCGCAGCTGCCCCCTCACCTTGGCCAGGTACAGCCTGGAGTCCTCCTCGCAGGCCCCACGTCCCTGCAGCAGCTGGGCCTCCAGGAAGAGGTCATTGCTGTAGAAGCTGCCCTCGTGCTCCCCATCCAGCCCGTTGACCACGGCCATGAGCGTCTCCAGCTGTTCCCGCCGCTGCTCCTCGCCCGCCCGGTTGTTGAAGGCACAGCACCTCCTCCTGCACTCCTTCCTCCCGCACTCCCGCACCAGCACCAGGCCCCTCTGGTTGTCCGTGTTCGCCACATACTCATCCAAGGACTCGTCCACTAGGTTTTCCTTGTGGGTGAAGAGGATGACCATGTGTCTCATGACCCCTACCCCAAAGACCTCCTTCACCCTCCTCACCACCGCCACGTCCTGGGCCGTGAAACACCCCAGCTGGGTCACCAGGAGCAGCACGTGGGACCCTGGGGCGGAGAGCAGGTAGCAGTCCCCGATGTCCTTGTACATCTCTTGGGTCTGGGCCTTTGACTCAAAGATGGGGGGCGTGTCGACCACCAGGATGTTCCTCTCGCCCCACATGCCTGTCTTCCCCTGGCATCTCCTGGTCACAGCCTGGCCCTTGTCTTGGACTCAAACACTGGCTGGCCGAGGATGCTGTTCCCGGTGGCACTTTTCCCACTGCCTGTTTTGCCCACCAGGAGGATCCTCAATGAGGGCGATGCTGCAGAATGGTTATCTTTTACTCCACCTATAAATAAAAGAAATTTTTGTGTCTTACTAAATTAATGATTCTTAAGACTTCTAGGTCATGGATATTTCCTCCACTTCACGGGTATTTCATGCATGCTATAAACCTTCAATCCCTGAAAAACAGGCGTATTTAAATGCATACAAAGTTTGGCACACAACTTTAAGCAGTTCTTGATTGTAGGACACCCCCATTGGAAGCCCATGCTTGGACCCACAGCCAGGGTCAAAGCTGCTACACTAAGGAGATGCACCCAGCATTTCATCTGGATCAGGGCAAATACAGGTTTTC
>NW_007726327.1:851905-852867 GCF_000696425.1 Galeopterus variegatus
GTGTGATATCTGGGTATATGCACACAACGTGTAATGATCCAATCAAGGTCATTACCACATCTTCACCTCAAACAGTTGCCATTTCTTTAGGTTGGGAATATTCAACATCTTCTAGCTGTTTGAAATCATACGATAAATTGTTGTTGGCTATAGTCAGCATACAGTGCTATAGAACACTGGGACTTACTCCTTCCATCTAACTGTAATTTTGCACCCGTTTAACCATTTTTAACCAACCTCTCCCTATCCCCCTCCCATCCACTTCCCAGCTTCTGGTAACCACAGTTCTACTCCCTACTTCCATGAGATCAACTTTTTTAGCTTCTGCGTATGAGTGAGAACACGCAGTATTTATCTTTCTGTGTGACTTATTTTGTTTACATCTATTATTTGAATCATTCTCCCAAATTCCCTGTGATGTGATCAAGACTGATATTAAAAATTCTATCAAATTATTAGAAAACTAAACCTCCAATAACCTACCCAAGGCCACACATCTGCCATGTAGATAAAACCCACAAATGGCTCATTCTTCCTGTGTATTCTCCTTGATTTCACTGTGGACGGGAAGATTATCCCAAATAAATCTACAAGCCTTTAGCAACATCACATATAATGCTGCTGTCCCATGGTCAGGACATAAATTGTAGTCAACAGACTGAAAGCCTGCCTTAAAACCAACACAGAGAATTGTACTGCAAAATCTTTAGTGAACATTCTCAAAAAACAAGCAAAACGCACAAAACTGAAAAAGATGGTACAAAGGTAAAATTACAGGGGACAGAAGTTGCTCTGAATTGAAGTATTTCAGTTTACAACAATCTGGTGTTTTTACCCAACTTGATTCTCAGTGCGACCCCAATGGAGCAGTGTGGCTGTCACAGAAGCCAAGCAAACTCAGTTACATTAGCTAAAGTACAGCAGAAACAGTTCTCCTGAACCAACCTCTGAGCGGATCAGGC
>NW_007726327.1:855336-855612 GCF_000696425.1 Galeopterus variegatus
CATGTTGCCCTAGTTGCTATTTCCAGGTATCAGAGTCACATGTTTTGCAGTTTGGTCATTGAGATTCCATGACACATCTCAGATAGGGTTTCACTGACCAAGGCATTGTTCCCATGTGCCCTGGACGTGAGTCTGCGCGTGGGGTATTTGGGGGAAAATAGAGTGGTTTTTTCTTTTCTTTTTTATTTTACGTGGGGTATTTGGGGGAAAATAGAGTGGTTTTTTCTTTTCTTTTTTATTTTATTTTGTCAATATACAATGTGGTTGATTATCGTG
>NW_007726328.1:0-5703 GCF_000696425.1 Galeopterus variegatus
TGGTATCACAGCACACAGCTCTCAGGATAGCGCTGTTTCCTGACGTGGGCGCTCCAGACCCATTGCCATTTTGAACTCTCGCACCTCCCATTTTGATGGAACGCTTTCTGTAATAGCCTCATGAGAAAGAGGGTAATTAGGTAAATTTTATGAAATTGTATGTGTCTTAAAATATGTATATTCTATCCTTACATGTGTCTGATAATCTGGTGAGGTATCAAATTCTAGGTTTGAAATAATTTTCCCTCAGAATTTTGAAGCCTTTGTTGTTGAAGTCTAATGCCAATCTAGTTCCTAATTCTTTGTATATTTTATTATTTGCTTCTCTCTCTCTCTCTCTCTCTCTCTCTCTCTCTCTCTCTCTCTCCCCCCCCCCCCCCCCCCTCTCTCTCTCTCTCTCTCCCCCCCCACCCCCCTTTCCTTCTCTCCCTCTTTCTCTTTGGAAATGTTTGTGATCTTTTTTATTTCTAGGGTTCTGAAATCTTACAATGACATATTTCTCTCTGGGAACTTTTATACTTCATTTGTTTTATGCATTATTTATCTGATACTTTTCTCCCACTCATTTTCTCTGTTCTCTTTTTTTCTGGAACTTTTGTAATGATGACTGACCTACAAAATTAATTTTACATGTACATGTATATTACCTATTTAAAAATTCTAATGGATAATTTCTCCAAGTGTATCTTTTAGCAAAACCATAACTTCTTTTGCTATCCTGTTATACTTTTAATTTCTAAAAGCTCGGTTATGTTTTCTTACATGTTACATTTTTATGTTATTCTGCTCTTATTCATAGATGTACTATCTTCTCTTATTTTTCTTAGGACATTTACTATAATTTTTCTTACATTCTTTGCACTGTTGATATTTCCTCTTAATTCCTATTTTCACCTGGTTTGATTTGGTCTCTGCTTCTTTCATGTTAGATATATTCCTTAAATATCAGGTAATCTTTGACTATCCTTCATGCTTGTATTAGTTTCCTGTTGCTGTGATAACAAGTTACCACCCACATAGTGGCTTAAAAGAACACAAATTTATTCTGTTACAGTTCTGGAGTTCAGAGTTTGAAATGAGTTTCACTGGGCTAAAATCAAGGTGTCAGTGTGGCTGCTTTCCTTCTAGAGGCTTCCTGGATCCTCGGCTCGTAGCCCCTTCCTCCATCTTCAGAGTGCATCGCTCTGTCTTCTGACTCTGCTGTCACATCTCCTTTACATCTCTGTACAGTACTCCATTTGATCCTCCTGCTTCCCTTTTATAAGAAACCTTGTGATTACATCAGGCCCACCAGGATAATCAAGGAAAATCTTCCCATCTCAAGATCCTTAACTTAATTATATTTGCCAAGTCCCTTTTGACCATTTAAAGTATCATGTTCACAGGGTCCAGAGACTGGGAAGTGGACATCTTTGGGAGGGCCATGATTTTGTTTACTACTATACTTAAAAAAATGAGGCCCTGATTATTGATAAGTAGCTCAGTGTGCATGGGTAGGGTGATTGAACTAGTGGCTTTTAATTCCAGTCACTGGGAGACAACAAAATGCTGGCTTCTGTAGGCTTTTGTCTTTTGAGCTGGTCATATCTGTTACAGAGAAATTTTCCTGCCCAGCTGTCAGAATTCTGGGAGCCATACAGAGGAAAGGAAGTTGAGGGAGGTGATAATGTTTCCATCATCCAATATGCAGGATTTTACTTATTCATCATCTTTTCAGTATAGATTGCCAATCATGCCCCAACTCTGTCCGGTGTACCCATGTCTTCTATGATTGAACTGTCCTAAAGGCCAGAAAAGATGCAGGTTTCTCACTAGCAAAGAAAAGAGAAGGATGGGATGTGAGAGCCTAACTCCTGAAACAGGCTTTCGCCCAGTCCTGCTTTCAGACCTACCCCTTGCTCAGCCTTCAGAGGTACTTGGAGCCTCTAATTCCTGAGTTTCTATGGGGTTCTGCAGTGCATGTTTATTTTTTCACTGACTGCCCCATGTAGGCAGCTATGCTTCAGCTTCCAATTCATCTATTCAATTTCCAACCTTCAAAAAATGTTAATATCTTATGGAACTCTTATTAGCACCTAACACAATGCCCATCGCATGCTAAGAAATAAGTAAGAGTGGTTGTTCAAGTCTTAGCTGCTTGAATACAGCTGTGTTAGGAAGAGTCCAGCTGGAGAGAAGCAGGTCCTATTCAGGCTCCGTCCTACTGTGAGGGTTGTTGCTTACTAGGTATGCCCATGTGAGATGCCAGACGTGACTGTAACTGCCCTTTGCATCATCGGGTCAAGCCAATGATACCAAAAGGGCTCTTTTACTTATATTTTACTTGTATATGATACTGTAATGAAACGGTTAGTTGAGAATGAGTGAACATTCACAGGAGTAAAGTTTATATAGTTCATAAGATACTAGATTTTAACAAATACGTTCATACAAGAGGCTACATATGATACACAAAGTGTTTTGGGTATTTAATTCATCCTCCCTCTTAATTGGTGAAATACTTAGCTAGATCAGGTTAAGAGAAATGTCTTTCTCTTTGTTCTGCTTAGATCTTCTTTCTTTATTCTTTCCTTATGTTATTTGCTAATTTTTGCCTGTTCCCTGCATTGGTCCACATCCTGCATCTGTTTGTTATTATTCAAGTTTAGATATCAGGCACCAAATTGCTATGATCCACCTATAGATATGAACTTTTAAAAAACAGTACATGTTCAGTGTTTAAACACTGGAAAACGAAGAAGAGCCCAATGATCAAACAAAAAAATATTACTGCTCCAGAAAAATTTCTTTAACACACTGATATATGTATTTCCCTTCCTATGTATCTGCAAGTATTTGTGTCTGTGGATTAATAACTGAAATCATACTATTTTGTAGCTTTCTTTCTTTTACTTGGCATTTTCTCATATCAAAACTCTTTTTCAGTAATATTATTTGTATTGGTTGCATTACGTTTATTTGCATGAATATGTAACAATTGCAATAATAAATCCATACTGCTAAGATTTTAGTATGTTTACAATATTTTTGTCATTATTTTTATAGCTTCTGCTGTCTTGGTCCTTTGTATTACAGCACAGACTTGGAAACAAAGAGGTTCACCATCTTTTAATATACAGATTGCAAAATAAGCTACGATTCCTACGTACTCTGGCTTGCATGTTCTCTCTCTCTCTCTCTCTCTCTCTCTCTCTCTCTCTCTCTCTCTCTCTCTATATATATATATATATATATATATATATCTTTGTCTCTCTCTCCTATCTCTCTCTCTCACTTGTTTTCACTCTTGTTTTCTCACTCGCTCTCCTTCCATAAGGTGGTAGGAGGGTTATAAAAGTCTCCCAGGATTCCTGTGGAAAGAGTAAAATTTCCTATTTGGATTTTTGCTACTATCTGTCCCTCTGCACAGTTATTCTTACCTCATGAATTACAACAATCCAAAAGAAGCAGTTTAAGATTTGGTGATTTAACAATTTCAGCCCAGTCTTTTGTATTGTTTTCATACTTATAAAAGTAGGGTCCTTGGGCTACACCCTCTCCTCATCAACAGAGGATTGTAGCAAAAGCACACAAGGAATCCTGCAATGTTCAATGGCTGGGGCATGCCATGGAAGCAGGATGTGCAGTGGACAACTGGCCGTGCTAGGACCTTTGCAAGCTAATTATTGCCTCTTGACCTCTATTTCATCATTTGTAAAATGAGGATAATTATAGGCAATCTTAAGGTTTTAGTAGAAATTAAAAGTGAAAATATGTTTATTGCAAATTTAGCATAGTGGTTTGTACAGAGTATTGTTAGTAGCATTACTTTATTGTTCAGGTGAATTTACAAATGTTAAGAGATGCTGATACTGTGTTGAGGACCACAGACAAACGGACAAAGCCAGACAGAAAGGGATCCCTGATATGGGTCTTCCATCATATTTATTTGTCAACTCTCTTTCATACAACTTGGAGAAAGCAGCTCTTTTTGATTCCAGTATTTTCTCTGACCTGAGACCCAATATGATACTGTTGAAAACAAAAAACTAAATCACTAACCACCTGAAAACTGAGTGCTCTGTGAGGCCAACATTTGTTGGAGCTTCCCCAGCAGACTAGTATTCATTTATTCTGCTCGCCTCTGTCCCCACCCCACTATCAGCTCAGCATTACTTTGTTATCAGCAACAAAGGCTTTGTTGATGGACAAAGCAGATATGGGCTTGGCCTTAACTGATCCATTTAACCTTCACCTAAAGTTATTACTCTTTGCAATCCAGTCCATTTCTAACATTTGAACAGGAAAAATTCTGAGCAACACTGTCTTAAAATGGACCATCTATCATTTATCATCAATGAGCTAGTAACTAGCTTAGAGTAGCCTCATAACCAGGCTTATATTCCTGATCAAGATCGCCACATCTAATTACTCATATGTCACCAGAACAACATTATAAATGAAGATACACTCAATATAAATCTAAGTAATGATTTCAAATGGTAAAATGATGTTTCAAGTTTCATAAATATACCTTATCCAATGATTATTCAAGTGGCCTTTATGAACTATAAAGCATGCATATAGCACGTAAAATAACAAACTATTGTAAATCTGGCCTACCTCAAATTAATATGCTTATGACAAATATTACCATCTAAGTCACAAATTTCAATTTAATTTCTTTGGGAGGCATTGTTTGAATGATCAAAAACAGTTTTCAAAGCTATCAAAAAAAGCTTGACCATTTTTTAAATAAATCAATTTTGGCTGTAGCGAGAAGGATTTGGAATCATTTCATCTACCTTAAAGCAGCACTCAAATCGGAGATGTTGATTTTTTTTTTTAAAGAACCATTGAAGTATCTAAATATTTCAAGGGCTTTCTAAGGATTTTCATTGTGAGAGCTTGAAGAGCAGCAGACTATTAAATCTGGCCCTTCTGCTCATCTCTTTCTTTCTTCTCTAAACAACTGTAAGGGCAGAATGGAATAAGAAAAGAAGTCACAGAAAGGCCTCTAAAGTATTAGGGAAGATGGGATTGGGGAAGGATGGTCATACCACTTTGCCCTTGGGGTGGGGAGTATTTACTGGCTGAGTTCATGTGTGAGTGTTTGTGTGAGTATGTGTGTGTGTGAGAGGACTTCAAAAAATTCATGAAAAAGTGGAATTAAAACATCATAAAAGATATGAACTTTAATTCTCAACATAATCTCCGTCAAGTTCAAGACACTTTTGTAAGCAACCAGCCATTCAGTCCATCCTTAAAGAACTGAGGGTCCTGGCAATTTAACTATGTCAATGCAGTATTTTTTACATTATTAACTGAAGAAAAGTGGGTGTCTTTTAAAGATTCTTTTACTATTAGGAAACAAAAAAAAGTCAAAAGGAGCCAAATCAAGACTGGAAGGTAGGGCCGGCCCGGTGGCGCACTGGATAAGTGCGCCGCTTGGGAAGTGCGGCGGCGCTCGCGCCCAAGGGTTCGGATCCCACATACAGACCGGTTCCCGCTCACTGGCTGAGCAAGGTGCGGGAGCAATACCGAGGGTTGCAATCCCGTTGCCGGTCCCCGGTCCGGTACGGGGGCAACACTGAGGGTTGCGATCCGTTGCCGGACACGGAAAAAGACAAAAAAAAAAAAAAAAAAAAAAGACTGGAAGGTAAATGCCTAATGATTTACCATCAAAACTCTTGCAAAATTTTCCTTTTTTTGTGAGGAGGGGAG